>NW_024060984.1:0-18361 GCF_016432855.1 Salvelinus namaycush
TTACAGAACCACCCACCAAATTACCAGAACCAAGCAGTGTGACTACGAGCAGCGACCAAATAATCAGGACTCGTGGACTTGGGAAGAAGTCTTGGAGGGAAAAGGACACTGGGCACATATTGGGGAATATCGCCGCGTTCGTGAGGAGATGGAGGCAGCGAGAGCCCAAGAGCGGTGGTATGAGGAGGCAGCAAGGAGACGTGGCTGGAAGCCGGAGAATCAAGCTCAAGACCGGAGATATGAAGGTACGCGGCTAGCAAGGAAGCCCGAGAAGAAACCCCAAAAATTTCTTGGGGGGGGGGGGGGGGCTAAGAGGTAGTGGGCCAAGGGCAGGTAGGAGACCTGCGCCCATTTCCCAGGCTAACCGTGGAGAGCGGGAGTACGGGCAGACACCGTGTTACGCAGTAGAGCGCACGGTGTCTCCTGTACGTGTGCATAGCCCGGTGCGGGTTATTCCACCTCCCCGCACTGGTAGGCCTAGATTGAGCGTTGAGCCGGATGTCATGAAGCCGGCCCTACATATCTGGACACCAGTAGGTCTCCTCGGGCCGGCTTACATGGCACCAGCCTTACGCATGGTGTCCCCGGTTCGCCTACATAGCCCGGTGCGGGTTATTCCACCTCCCCGCACTGGTCGGGCGACGGGGAGCATTCAACCAGGTAAGGTTGGGCAGGCTCAATGCTCAAGGGAGCCAGTACGCCTGCACGGTCCGGTATTTCCGGTGCCACCTTCCCGCCCCAGCCCAGTACCACCAGTGCCTACTCCACGCACCAGGCTTCCAGTGCGTTTCCAGAGCCCTGTTCCTCCTCCACGCACTCTCCCTATGGTGCGTGTCTCCAGCCCAGTGCCTCCAGTTCCGGCACCACGCACTAAGCCACCTGTGCGTCTCCAGAGCCCTGTACGCACTGTTCCTTCTCCCCGCACTCGCCCTGAGGTGCGTGCCCTTAGCCCGGTACCACCAGTGCCGGTACCACGCACCAGGCCTATAGTGCGCTTCGAAAGGTCAGTGTGCCCTGTCCCTGCTCCCCGCACTAGCCTGAAGGTGCGTGTCCTTAGCCCGGTGCCTCCAGTTCCGGCACCACGCACCAGGCCTACAGTGCGCCTCAGTCGGCTAGAGTCTGTAGTCTGCCCAACGCCGTCTGAGCCATCCGTCTCCTCAGCGCCATCTGAGCCATCCGTCTCCCCAACGCCGTCTGAGCCATCCGTCTCCTCAGCGCCATCTGAGCCATCCGTCTCCCCAGCGCCATCTGAGCCATCCGTCTGCCCAGTGCCGTCTGAGCCATCCGTCTGTCCCGAGCCATTAGAGCCGCCCGTCTGTCCCGAGCCGTCAGAGCCGTTCGCCAGTCAGGAGCCGCTAGAGCCATTCGTCAGACAGGATCTGCCAGAGCCGCCAACCAGACAGGATCTGCCAGAGCCGCCAACCAGACAGGATCTGCCAGAGCCGCCAACCAGACAGGATCTGCCAGAGCCGCCAACCAGACAGGATCTGCCAGAGCCGCCAGTGAGCCATGAGCGTCCAGAGCCGTCAGCCAGCCATGAGCGTCGAGAGCCGTCAGCCAGCCATGAGCGTCGAGAGCCGTCAGCCAGCCATGAGCGTCGAGAGCCGTCAGCCAGCCATGAGCGTCGAGAGCCGTCAGCCAGCCATGAGCGTCCAGAGCCGTCAGCCAGCCATGAGCGTCCAGAGCCGTCAGCCAGCCATGAGCGTCCAGAGCCGTCAGCCAGCCATGAGCGTCCAGAGCCGTCAGCCAGCCATGAGCGTCCAGAGCCGTCAGCCAGCCATGAGCGTCCAGAGCCGTCAGCCAGCCAGGAGCGTCCAGAGCCGTCAGCCAGCCATGAGCAGCCCCTCAGCCCGGAGCTGTCATTAATCCAGAACTGCCCCTCAGTCCAGAGCTGTCTCTCTGTCCGGAGCTGCCCTTCAGTCCGGAGTTGCCCCTCTATCCTGAGCTACCTCTCTATCCTGACCTACCTCTCTGTCTTGAGCTATCTCTCTATCCCGGTGCTGCCCCTTGTCCTGGTGCTGCCCCTTATCTTAAGGTTAACATTTAAATTAAGTGGGTGTAAGATGAGGGTGGTCATTCTAAGGGGGAGACGTAAGCTGGGATTGACTATGGTGGGGTGGGGACCTCACCCAGAGCCTGAGCCACCACCGTGGTCAGATGCCCACCCAGACCCTCCCCTAGACTTTGTGCTGGTGCGCCCGGAGTTCGCACCTTGAGGGGGGGGTTATGTCACGTTCCTGACCTGTTTTCTGTTAGTTTTGTATGTGTTAGTTGGTCAGGACGTGAGTTTGGGTGGGCAGTCTATGTTTTCTGTTTCTATGTTGGTTTAAAGGGTGACCTGATATGGCTCTCAATTAGAGGCAGGTGGTTTTCATTTCCTCTGATTGAGAGCCATATTAAGGTAGGTGTTTTCACATTGATTGTGGTGGGTGGTTGTTTCCTGTGTCAGTGTTTGTTGCACCATACGGGACTGTATCGTTTGTTCGTTTTGTTTGTAGTCAGTACTTGTTCGTTCGTTCTTCGTTACGTGTAAGTTCGTAGTCCAGGTCTGTCTACTTCGTTTGTTGTTTTGTTTCATTTCAAGTGTTCGTCGTGTTTTCGGTTTTGTTTTAAATAAATAATATGTCGAACTACAACGCTGCATTTTGGTTCAATCCCTGCTCCTCCTCTTCGGATGAAGAGGAAGAGGAACGCCGTTACATGGAGACTGTTACTAAAACTAACTGGAGACTGTTACTAAAACTAACTGTAGACTGTTACTAAAACTAACTGTAGACTGTTACTAAAACTAACTGTAGACTGTTACTAAAACTAACTGTAGACTGTTACTAAAGCTACCTGGAGACTGTTACAATAGACTGTTACTAAAACTAACTGTAGACTGTTACTGAAGCTAACTGGAGACTGTTACTAAAACTAACTGGAGACTGTTACTAAAACTAACTGTAGACTGTTACTAAAACTAACTGTAGACTGTTACTAAAACTAACTGGAGACTGTTACTAAAGCTAACTGTAGACTGTTACTAAAGCTACCTGGAGACTGTTACTAAAACTAACTGTAGACGGTTCCTAAAGCTAACTGTAGACTGTTACTAAAGCTAACTGTAGACTGTTACTAAAACTAACTGGAGACTGTGACAGTAGACTGTTAATAAAACTAACTGTAGACTGTTACTAAAACTAACTGTAGACTGTTACTAAAACTAACTGTAGACTGCTACTAAAACTAACTTGATTGTGTCAATAAAGCCACTCCGTGAGACGGCCCTGAGACCAGGAGACACACACCGTGCACCACATGATACCTTATTCCTGTTATATCACACTAAACGTTTGGCCAAGGTCCATACGGTGCACTGCTGCAAGAAACGGGTCCCGTTTAAGACAGACTGACAGGGTTTGTGGAGATAAAGTCACTAACGTGTTTGTTCTCAGTACAGGGAGGACCAAGACAACACTACAGCTATGGGCCCATGTTCTTACAGTAGGAGTCCTGATTTAGGATGAAGTCCCCCCCCCCCCCCTCTCCTGTCCATATAAACGTATCCATTATGATCGAATAGGATCAACTGATCTTAGGATAAGCACTTCCACTACGAGACACGTTTTGAATACAGGCCCAAGATCCACACGTCAGGTTAATAGCCAATAAACTGTTGAGTATGAACAAACAGTCTTGTTAACTTTGCCATTAAACAAACAGCTTGCCAAATAGGGATCTGTTGAGGTCTGTCTATAGGATATGATCAGGTTACCAGATAGTGATCTGTTGAGGCCTGTCTATAGGATAACATGGCCAACAAAGACAATAGAAGACACTGCAAGACAATGAAAGACAATGAAAGACAATGCAAGACAATGCAAGACAATGCAAGACAATGAAAGACAATGAAAGACAATGCAAGACAATGCAAGACAATGCAAGACAATGCAAGACAATGCAAGACAATGAAAGACAATGAAAGACAATGAAAGACAATGCAAGACAATGCAAGACAATGCAAGACAATGCAAGACAATGCAAGACAATAGAAGACACTGCAAGACACTGCAAGACACTGCAAGACACTGCAAGACAATGAAAGACAATGAAAGACAATGAAAGACAATGAAAGACAATGCAAGACAATGCAAGACAATGCAAGACAATGCAAGACAATGCAAGACAATGCAAGACAATGAAAGACAATGAAAGACAATGCAAGACAATGCAAGACAATGCAAGACAATGCAAGACAATGCAAGACAATAGAAGACAATAGAAGACACTGCAAGACACTGCAAGACACTGCAAGACACTGCAAGACAATGAAAGACAATGCAAGACAATGCAAGACAATGCAAGACACTGCTAGACACTGCTAGACACTGCTAGACACTGCTAGACACTGCTAGACACTGCTAGACAATGCAAGACAATGCAAGACAATGAAAGACAATGCAAGACAATGCAAGACAATGCAAGACAATGCAAGACAATGAAAGACAATGATAGACAATGATAGACATTGAAAGACAATGGATGCAGGCAATGAGTGGTCTGGCACCCAGTCGAGGCCAATGGGACATAACATTATTGCCTTTGTACGACTTTCTCTCTCGTTTTATTCTACGTGTTGATTTCCCAAACATCAGTCATATTCATTATATTGCAGCTGTTTAATAAAGTAGTTCTGGATCCACACGGCCTTTTGAAAACGGTCCCTTTGTTGTGGGCTTTGTGGCAGCTCTGACTCTGTCATTGACTGTGGTGTAACTAAATGCATCCCAAAATGCAACCCCTACTCCCTACGTAGTGCACTACTTTTGACCAGGGCCCTTAGGTGTCTGATCTAAAGTAGTGTACTGTATTAGGGAATAGGGTGATGTTTAGGACACAGCGCTAGACTGTCATTGTGTTCCTTTTGGACCGACTGTACTAATGAAAACATTTCAAACTTCAACTTGACGTACATACACACATACGACCGCCAGTTTACCCAAGATGCTTTGTAACATGATGAATGGATTGGAAGCTTTTCTGAAGACAGCCAGCCCGGCACACAGTCATCACGTTGGTTATGGACAATGTCTTTGTGTCCAAGAGACGATGTCTTTGTGTCCAAGAGACTGGCTGTTCTGTCTGTTGGTTATGGACCATGTCTTTGTGTCCAAGAGACTGGCTGTTCTGTCTGTTGGTTATGGACCATGTCTTTGTGTCCAAGAGACTGGCTGTTCTGTCTGTTGGTTATGGATGATGTCTTTGTGTCCAAGGGACTGGCTGTTCTACCTGTTGGTTATGGACGATGTCTTTGTGTCCAAGAGACGATGTCTTTGTGTCCAAGAGACTGGCTGTTCTACCTGTTGGTTATGGATGATGTCTTTGCGTCCAAGGGACGATGTCTTTGCGTCCAAGGGACGATGTCTTTGTGTCCAAGGGACGATGTCTTTGTGTCCAAGAGACTGGCTGTTCTACCTGTTGGTTATGGGATGATGACTTTGTGTCCAAGGGATTGAATGTGGCTGTGCTGTTGGGGCTGATAACCCATTTCCCAATACAAGCCACAGAGGAAATACAATACAATACTACCACCTTTTAAAAGGAGAACGGTGTTGCAGACTCCTTTTGGAGTTGTATTCATTACTGAAGAAATATACAGTAGTGGAGAGATCAGAGGAGACACAGTAGAGAGATCAGTAGAGACAGAGTAGAGAGATCAGAGGAGACAGAGTAGAGAGATCAGAAGAGACAGAGTAGAGAGATATAACAGACAGAGTAGAGAGATATAACAGACAGAGTAGAGAGATATAACAGACAGAGTAGAGAGACATAACAGACTGTCAAGTTGTTTAGGTGTTATAATTATTTCAGCTCTGCCCAAACTTGAAAACGGCTTGCTCAACCCGTGAAGGATGCAAAGGGACAACTCAATTCATTTCCAGTGTTTTATTATGGTTTTGATGCCATTTGTTGAATATGTTGAAACAGTTGATTTGTTGAATAGAGTAGTTGAATGACAGAGGAATAAGGAATAGGGAATAGGAATAGGTATAGCAATAGGTTGATAACCTTAAACAGAGAATAAACATGCATTATTTTACACTAAACAATGCATGACACAGCAACAAAGCATGGCTTTGAATAAAGTAAACGTTTAACCAATTTAATCTAGCACTTCTAGCAATTACTTCTGCAGTCAGAAAATATCCACAACAAAAGAAGTTACCACTCCTACCAGAGTTAAACATGTAAATTGTGCTAAGCACTGGATGCAACATAATAAATGATTCCAAACATTACATACCAG
This sequence comes from Salvelinus namaycush, assembly GCF_016432855.1. NCBI lineage: Eukaryota > Metazoa > Chordata > Actinopteri > Salmoniformes > Salmonidae > Salvelinus > Salvelinus namaycush. Next base: position 6,290 of record NW_024060984.1, read on the forward strand.
TTGTGTCTTTAGGGTTGAACAATGAGCTGTGTGTATGTTGAGGACCAAACATTTTATACCCATGCTTATCTGCCAGGTGCCCATGTAAAAGTAGTCCCTCCAGAAATCCTGGCTCAATTTTTTAGTTCCACCCATGTTTTTGGGTTATCTGCCCTCTTGAGGCCTGGAGGTCTTTAAAGGAAGAGCTGCCATTTTGCTCATGTTTTGAGTGCTCTGTTTGGTGACACAACACAGACAGAGTAGAGAGATATAACAGACAGAGTAGAGAGATATAACAGACAGAGTAGAGAGATATAACAGACAGAGTAGAGAGATATAACAGACAGAGTAGAGAGATATAACAGACAGAGTAGAGAGATCAGAAGAGACAGAGTAGAGAGATATAACAGACAGAGTAGAGAGATATAACAGACAGAGTAGAGAGATATAACAGACAGAGTAGAGAGACATAACAGACAGAGTAGAGAGATATAACAGACAGAGTAGAGAGATATAACAGACAGAGTAGAGAGATATAACAGACAGAGTAGAGAGATATAACAGACAGAGTAGAGAGATATAACAGACAGAGTAGAGAGATATAACAGACAGAGTAGAGAGATATAACAGACAGCGTAGAGAGATCAGAAGATACAGAGTAGAGAGATATAACAGACAGAGTAGAGAGATATAACAGACAGAGTAGAGACTTAACAGAGTAGAGAGATAAAGCAGACAGAGTAGAGAGATATAACAGACAGCGTAGAGAGATCAGAAGATACAGAGTAGAGAGATATAACAGACAGAGTAGAGAGATATAACAGACAGAGTAGAGACTTAACAGAGTAGAGAGATATAACAGACAGAGTAGAGAGACATAACAGACAGAGTAGAGAGATATAACAGACAGAGTAGAGAGACATAACAGACAGAGTAGAGAGACATAACAGACAGAGTAGAGAGATATAACAGACAGAGTAGAGAGATATAACAGACAGAGTAGAGAGATATAACAGACAGAGTAGAGAGATATAACAGACAGAGTAGAGAGATATAACAGACAGAGTAGAGAGATATAACAGACAGAGTAGAGAGATTTAACAGAGTAGAGAGATTTAACAGACAGAGTAGAGAGATATAACAGACAGAGTAGAGAGATCAGAGGAGACAGAGTAGAGAGATTTAACAGAGTAGAGAGATATAACAGACAGAGTAGAGAGATATAACAGACAGAGTAGAGAGATTTAACAGAGTAGAGAGATTTAACAGACAGAGTAGAGAGATATAACAGACAGAGTAGAGAGATATAACAGACAGAGTAGAGAGATCAGAGGAGACAGAGTAGAGAGATATAACAGACAGAGTAGAGAGATATAACAGACAGAGTAGAGAGATTTAACAGACAGAGTAGAGAGATCAGAAGAGACAGAGTAGAGAGATATAACAGACAGAGTAGAGAGATATAACAGACAGAGTAGAGAGATATAATAGATAGAATAGAGAGATATAACAGACAGAGTAGAGAGATCAGAGGAGACAGAGTAGAGAGATATAACAGACAGAGTAGAGAGATATAACAGACAGAGTAGAGAGATATAACAGACAGAGTAGAGAGATATAACAGACAGAGTAGAGGGATATAACAGACAGAGTAGAGGGACCAGACGTTGGGTGTATATGGTTCCCCTCCAACAGACTCCCTGCCAGTAAACACACTAGATCGTTATCGTGATAAATCATTGGCTTATTCCCGGCGTGACACTCATATACCGTTTCTTGGAAATAATAAACGATTGAAATGTTTCATCACCTTTTATTGTCTTTATATTTCAAGTCATATTGTTGTTGGACTGTTGAACCCATGGTAGAACTGGCCCTAGGGCAATTCTGGCAAATGCCAGATGGGCCGGTCCATCTTTAACTCAGCGGGTCGGTCTAAATTGGGGATTTAGAGCAAAATGATCATTATTAATTGACGAATTATAGGAGCCAAGAGGAAAGAAATGGGATAGTGTGGCTGAGGGGGAAAATGGACTGAAATGCCTGGACCAATTTCTGGTCCGAGTCCACCCCTGGTTGAACTCTTGGCTGCTCTTTCTTAGAAAACATCAACACTGAGAGATTACTGTATCTAATACTTAACTACATTACACCTGTTACTATTACTATGTTGAGAGTGTGTGTGTGTGTGTGTGTGTGTATGTGTTTGTATGTATGGTGTGTGTGTGTGTGTATGGTGTGTGTGTGTGTATGGTGTGTGTGTGTGTGTGTGTGTGTGTGTGTGTGTGTGTGTGTGTGTGTGTGTGTGTGTGTGTGTGTACGGTGTGTGGTGTGTGTATGGTGTATGGTGTATGGTGTATGGTGTGTGTGTGTGTGTGTGTGTGTGTGTGTGTGTGTGTATGGTGTGTGTGTGTGTTTGTATGTATGGTTTGTGTGTGTGTGTGTGTGTGTTTGTATGTATGGTGTGTGTGTGTGTGTATGGTGTGTGTGTGTGTGTGTGTGTGTGTGTGTGTTTGTATGTATGGTGTGTGTGTATGGTGTGTGGTGTGTGTATGGTGTGTGGTGTGTGTGTGGTGTGTGGTGTGTGTGTGTGTATGGTATGTATGGTGTGTGTATGGTGTATGGTGTGGTGTGTGTATGGTGTGTGTGTGTGGTGTGGTGTGTGTGGTGTGGTGTGGTGTGTGTGTGTGTGTGTGTGTTTGTGTGTGTGTTTGTGTGTATGGTGTATGGTGTGTGGTGTGTGTGTGTGTGGTGTGTGGTGTGTGTGTGTGTGTGTGTGTATGGTATGTATGGTGTGTGCGTATGGTGTATGGTGTGTGTGTGTGGTGTGTGTATGGTGTGTGTGTGTGTGTGTGTGTGTGTATGGTGTGTGTGTGTGGTGGTGTGTGTGTGTGTGTGTGTGTGTGTGTGTGTGTGTGTGTGTGTGTGTGTGTGTGTGTGTGTGTGTGTGTGTGTGTGTGTGTGTGTGTGTGTGTGTGTGTGTGTGTGTGTGTGTGTGTGATATACTCTGGTAATAAGTGTGTGGTACTGTAGGTCAACAGGATCGGGGCTCCTTCAGAATCCCTGATAGAAGTGATGTATTTTCTCTGTCTCTCAGACGGTGTGACCAGACAGACTTTACCAGGACATAACGGCTCACCTTGAGAGATGCCTTGGTAGTGTACCAGGACATAACGGCTCACCTTGAGAGATGCCCTGGTAGTGTACCAGGACATAACGGCTCACCTTGAGAGATGCCTTGGTAGTGTACCAGGACATAACGGCTCACCTTGAGAGATGCCTTGGTAGTGTACCAGGACATAACGGCTCACCTTGAGAGATGCCCTGGTAGTGTACCAGGACATAACGGCTCACCTTGAGAGATGCCCTGGTAGTGTAACAATGGCGCGGAGAAGAAAGCAGATGTTTTACGTGTCGCCAACTGATTGTGTTTTTCTTGTTCCTTTATTTGGGTTGTTTGTAACTTATTTCTGTAACTTATTTTTGTACATAATGTTTTCGCTACTGTCTCTTATGACCGAAAATATCTTCTGGACATCAGCACTGCGATTACTCACCACGGACTCGCAGAATCCTTTTTTTTCCTTTAACGAGTCCGACGAGCCCGACGTGAACGATATACTGCTACCCAGACCCAGATCCCCGTGATTTGCGTGAAGAGGAGGCGGAGAAAAAGGGTCCCGAAGGGCGGGCTGCCTTCGGAGAACTCGTAGGCGATCGAATAAGCGATCGAACTTCCTTCCATTCTGCTAGCAAACGTGCAATCTTTGGACAATAAAAATCGATGACCTACGTGGAAGATTAAACTACCAACGGGATATTCAAAACTGTAATATCTTATGCTTCACGGAGTCGTGGCTGAACGACGACATTATCAACATACAGCTGGCTGGTTATACGATGCACCGGCAGGATAGAACAGCGGCGTCTGGTAAGACAAGGGGTGCGGACTATGTATTTCTGTAAATAACAGCTGGTGCACGATATCTAAGGAAGTCTCGAGGTTTTGCTCGCCTGAGGTAGAGTATCTCATGATAAGCTGTAGACCACACTACCTACCTAGAGAGTTTTCTTCTGTATTTTTCGTAGCTGTTTTACATACCACCACAGACTGAGGCTGGCACTAAGACAGCATTCAATGAGCTGTATTCCGCCATAAGCAAACAGGAAAACGCTCACCCAGAGGCGACGCTCCTAGTAGCCGGGGACCTCAATGCAGGGAAACTTAAATCAGTTTTACCTCATTTCTATCAGCATGTTAAATGTGCAACCAGAGGAACAAAAAACTCTGGACCACTTTTACTCCACACAGAGAGATGCATACAAAGCTCTCCCTCGCCCTCCATTTGGCAAATCTGACCATAATAGTGCATCGATGACCATCAATAAGTGCATCGATGACGTCGTCCCCACAGTGACCGTACGTACATACCCCAACCAGAAGCCATGGATTACAGACAACATCCGCACTGAGCTAAAGGTTAGAGCTGCCGCTTTCAAGGAGCGGGACTCTAACCTGGAAGCCTATAAGAAATCCTGCTTTGCCCTCCGACGAACCATCAAACAGGCAAAGCATCAGGACTAAGATCGAATCGTACTACACCGGCTCTGACGCTCGTCGGATGTGGCAGGGCTTGCAAACCATTACAGACTAAAAAGGGAAGCACAGCCGAGAGCTTCTATTTTGTTGCCGTACAACCTGGAATTAAAATAGATTTTTTGGGAGGTTCGTATCATTTCATTTACACAACACGCCTACCACTTTGAAGATGCTAAATATATTTTATTGTGAAACAAACAAGAAATAAGACAAATAACAGAAAACCTGAGAGTGCATAACTATTCACCCCCCCAAAGTCAATACTTTGTAGAGCCACCTTTTGCAGCAATTACAGCTGCAAGTCTCTTGGGGTATGTCTCTATAAGCTTGGCACGTCTAGCCACTGGGATTTTCGCCCATTCTTCAAGGCAAAACTGCTCCAGCTCCTTCAAGTTGGATGGGTTCCGCTGGTGTACAGCAATCTTTAAGTCACACCACAGAATCTCAATTGGATTGTTGCAGACTCTGGGGCCTTTCAGAACAGGTGTATATATACTGAGATCATGTGACAGATCAAATGACACTTAGATTGCACACAGGTGGACTTTATTTAACTAATTTATGTGACTTCTGAAGGTAATTGGTTGCGCCAGATCTTATTTAGGGGCTTCATAGCAAAGGGGGTGAATACAAATGCACGCACCACTTTTCCATTTTTTGTGAAGGGGGATTTTATTGAAACAAGTTATTTTTTTTTCACTTCACCAATTTGGACTATTTTGTGTATGTCCATTACACGAATGGACATACATTCGGTGGTGGTGTGTATGGGGTGGTGGTGTGTATGAGGTGGTGGTGTGTATGGGGTGGTGGTGTGTATGGGGTGGTGGTGTGTATGAGGTGGTGGTGTGTATGGGGTGGTGGTGTGTATGAGGTGGTGGTGTGTATGGGGTGGTGGTGTGTATGGGGTGGTGGTGTGTATGGGGTGGTGGTGTGTATGTGGTGGTGGTGTGTATGGGGTGGTGGTGTGTATGGGGTGGTGGTGTGTATGGGGTGGTGGTGTGTATGAGGTGGTGTGTATGAGGTGGTTGTGTGTATGAGGTGGTGGTGTGTATGAGGTGGTGGTGTGTATGAGGTGGTGGTGTGTATGGGGTGGTGGTGTATGAGGTGGTGGTGTGTATGGGGTGGTGTGTATGGGGTGGTGGTGTGTATGGGGTGGTGGTGTGCATGGGGTGGTGGTGTGTATGAGGTGGTGGTGTGTATGGGGTGGTGGTGTGTATGGGGTGGTGGTGTGTATGAGGTGGTGGAGTGTATGGGGTGGTGGTGTGTATGAGGTGGTGGAGTGAATGGGGTGGTGGTGTGTATGGGGTGGTGGTGTGTATGGGGTGGTGGTGTGTATGAGGTGGTGTGTATGAAATGGTGTGTATGAGGTGGTGGTGTGTATGGGGTGGTGGTGTGTATGAGGTGGTGGTGTGTATGAGGTGGTGGTGTGTATGGGGTGGTGGTGTGTATGGGGTGGTGGTGTGTATGGGGTGGTGGTGTGTATGGGGTGGTGGTGTGTATGAGGTGGTGTGTATGGGGTGGTGGTGTGTATGGGGTGGTGGTGTGTATGGGGTGGTGGTGTGTGTGGGGTGGTGGTGTTTATGAGGTGGTGGTGTGTATGAGGTGGTGGTGTGTATGAGGTGGTGGTGTGTATGAGGTAGTGGTGTGTATGGGGTGGTGGTGTGTATGGGGTGGTGGTGTGTATGAGGTGGTGTGTATGAGGTGGTGGTGTGTATGAGGTGGTGGTGTGTATGAGGTGGTGGTGTGTATGGGGTGGTGGTGTTTATGAGGTGGTGGTGTGTATGGGGTGGTGGTGTGTATGAGGTGGTGGTGTGTATGGGTGGTGGTGTGTATGGGGTGGTGGTGTGTATGAGGTGGTGGTGTGTATGGGGTGGTGGTGTGTATGGGGTGGTGGTGTGTATGAGGTGGTGGTGTGTATGAGGTGGTGGTGTGTATGAGGTGGTGGTGTGTATGAGGTGGTGGTGTGTATGGGGTGGTGGTGTGTATGGGGTGGTGGTGTGTATGGGGTGGTGGTGTGTATGGGGTGTGTATGGGGTGTGTATGAGGTGGTGGTGTGTATGAGGTGGTGGTGTGTATGAGGTGGTGGTGTGTATGAGGTGGTGGTGTGTATGAGGTGGTGGTGTGTATGGGGTGGTGGTGTGTATGGGGTGGTGGTGTGTATGGGGTGTGTATGAGGTGGTGGTGTGTATGAGGTGGTGGTGTGTATGGGGTGGTGGTGTGTATGAGGTGGTGGTGTGTATGGGGTGGTGGTGTGTATGAGGTGGTGGTGTGTATGAGGTGGTGGTGTGTATGAGGTGGTGGTGTGTATGAGGTGGTGGTGTGTATGGGGTGGTGGTGTGTATGGGGTGGTGGTGTGTATGGGGTGGTGGTGTGTATGGGTTGGTGGTGTGTATGGGGTGGTGGTGTGTATGGGGTGGTGGTGTGTATGGGGTGGTGGTGTGTATGAGGTGGTGGTGTGTATGAGGTGGTGGTGTGTATGAGGGTGGTGTGTATGGGGTGGTGGTGTGTATGGGGTGGTGGTGTGTATGGGGTGGTGTGTATGAGGTGGTGGTGTGTATGGGGTGGTGGTGTGTATGGGGTGGTGGTGTGTATGGGTTGGTGGTGTGTATGGGGTGGTGGTGTGTATGGGGTGGTGGTGTGTATGAGGTGGTGGTGTGTATGGGGTGGTGTTTAAGGGGTGGTGTGTATGAGGTGGTGGTGTGTATGAGGTGGTGGTGTGTATGGGGTGGTGGTGTGTATGGGGTGGTGGTGTGTATGAGGTGGTGGTGTGTATGGGGTGGTGGTGTGTATGATGTGGTGGTGTGTATGGGGTGGTGGTGTGTATGGGGTGGTGGTGTGTATGGGGTGGTGGTGTGTATGGGTTGGTGGTGTGTATGGGGTGGTGGTGTGTATGGGGTGGGGGTGTGTATGGGGTGGTGGTGTGTATGGGGTGGTGGTGTGTATGAGGTGGTGGTGTGTATGAGGGTGGTGTGTATGGGGTGGTGGTGTGTATGGGGTGGTGGTGTGTATGGGGTGGTGTGTATGAGGTGGTGGTGTGTATGGGGTGGTGGTGTGTATGGGGTGGTGGTGTGTATGGGGTGGTGGTGTGTATGGGTTGGTGGTGTGTATGGGGTGGTGGTGTGTATGGGGTGGTGGTGTGTATGAGGTGGTGGTGTGTATGGGGTGGTGTTTAAGGGGTGGTGTGTATGAGGTGGTGGTGTGTATGAGGTGGTGGTGTGTATGGGGTGGTGGTGTGTATGGGGTGGTGGTGTGTATGAGGTGGTGGTGTGTATGGGGTGGTGGTGTGTATGAGGTGGTGGTGTGTATGAGGTGGTGGTGTGGTGGTGTGTATGGGGTGGTGGTGTGTATGGGGTGGTGGTGTGTATGAGGTGGTGTTGTGTATGGGGTGGTGGTGTGTATAAGGTGGTGATGTGTATGAGGTGGTGGTGTGTATGGGGTGGTGGTGTGTATGGGGTGGTGGTGTGTATGAGGTGGTGGTGTGTATGGGGTGGTGGTGTGTATGAGGTGGCCGTGTGTATGAGGTGGTGGTGTGTATGAGGTGGTGGTGTGTATGAGGTGGTGGTGTGTATGAGGTGGTGGTGTGTATGGGGTGGTGGTGTGTATGAGGTGGTGGTGTGTATGGGGTGGTGGTGTGTATGGGGTGGTGGTGTGTATGGGGTGGTGGTGTGTATGAGGTGGTGGTGTGTATGAGGTGGTGGTGTGTATGGGGTGGTGGTGTGTATGGGGTGGTGGTGTGTATGAGGTGGTGGTGTGTATGGGGTGGGGTGTATGGCCTGGTGGTGTGTATGAGGTGGTGGTGTGTATGTGGTGGTGGTGTGTATGAGGGGGTGGTGTGTATGAGGTGGTGGTGTGTATGAGGTGGTGGTGTGTATGAGGTGGTGGTGTGTATGGGGTGGTGGTGTGTATGGGGTGGTGGTGTGTATGGGGTGGTGGTGTGTATGGGGTGGTGGTGTGTATGGGGTGGGGGTGTGTATGGGGTGGTGGTGTGTATGGGTTGGTGGTGTGTATGGGGTGGTGGTGTGTATGAGGTGGTGGTGTGTATGGGGTGGTGTGTATGGCCTGTTGGTGTGTATGAGGTGGTGATGTGTATGGGGTGGTGGTGTGTATGGGGTGGTGGTGTGTATGGGGTGGTGGTGTGTATGGGGTGGTGGTGTGTATGAGGTGGTGGTGTGTATGGGGTGGTGTGTATGGGGTGGTGTTGTGTATGAGGTGGTGGTGTGTATGAGGTGGTGGTGTGTATGGGGTGGTGTGTATGGGGTGGTGGTGTGTATAAGGTGGTGGTGTGTATGAGGTGGTGTGTATGGGGTGGTGGTGTGTATGGGGTGGTGGTGTGTATGGGTTGGTGGTGTGTATGAGGTGGTGGTGTGTATGAGGGGGTGGTGTGTATGGGGTGGTGGTGTGTATGGGGTGGTGGTGTGTATGAGGTGGTGGTGTGTATGGGGTGGTGGTGTGTTTGGGGTGGTGGTGTGTATGAGGTGGTGGTGTGTATGGGGTGGTGGTGTGTATGGGGTGGTGGTGTGTATGGGGTGGTGGTGTGTATGGGGTGGTGGTGTGTATGGGCTACTCCTGCTCTATGGCCTGTTCTTGCTGGGACAAGGCTTGAGTGTTTCACACAATTGTAGTACCAGTATTGTATGGAGTGGTACCAGTATTGTATGGAGTGGTACCAGTATTGTATGGACTAGTACCAGGATTGTATGGAGTGGTACCAGTATTGTATGGACTAGTACCAGTATTGTATGGAGTGGTACCAGTATTGTATGGAGTGGTACCAGTATTGTATGGACTAGTACCAGTATTGTATGGAGTGGTACCAGTATTGTATGGACTGGTACCAGTATTGTATGGAGTGGTACCAGTATTGTATGGAGTGGTACCAGTATTGTATGGAGTGGTACCAGTATTATATGGAGTGATACCAGTATTGTATGGAGTGGTACCAGTATTGTATGGAGTGATACCAGTATTGTATGGAGTGGTACCAGTATTGTTTGGACTAGTACCAGTATTGTATGGAGTGGTACCAGTATTGTATGGAGTGGTACCAGTATAGTATGGAGTGGTACCAGTATTGTATGGAGTGATACCAGTATTGTATGGATTGGTACCAGTATTGTATGGAGTGGTACCAGTATTGTATGGACTAGTACCAGTATTGTATGGATTGGTACCAGTATTGTATGGAGTGGTACCAGTAATGTATGGAGTGATACCAGTATTGTATGGAGTGGTACCAGTATTGTATGGACTAGTACCAGTATTGTATGGACTAGTAGCAGTATTGTATGGAGTGGTACCAGTATTGTATGGAGTGGTACCAGTATTGTATGGAGTGGTACCAGTATTGTATGGGGTGGTACCAGTATTGTATGGACTAGTACCAGTATTGTATGGAGTGGTCCAGTATTGTATGGAGTGGTACCAGTATTGTATGGAGTGGTACCAGTATTGTATGGACTAGTACCAGTATTGTATGGAGTGGTACCAGTATTGTATGGAGTGGTACCAGTATTGTATGGGGTGGTACCAGTATTGTATGGACTAGTACCAGTATTGTATGGAGTGGTCCAGTATTGTATGGAGTGGTACCAGTATTGTATGGACTAGTACCAGTATTGTATGGACTAGTACCAGTATTGTATGGAGTGGTACCAGTATTGTATGGAGTGGTACCAGTATTGTATGGGGTGGTACCAGTATTGTTTGGACTAGTACCAGTATTGTATGGAGTGGTACCAGTATTGTATGGAGTGGTACCAGTATTGTATGGACTAGTACCAGTATTGTATGGAGTGGTACCAGTATTGTATGGAGTGGTACCAGTATTGTATGGAGTGGTACCAGTATTGTATGGACTAGTACCAGTATTGTATGGACTAGTACCAGTATTGTATGGAGTGGTACCAGTATTGTATGGAGTGGTACCAGTATTGTATGGAGTGGTACCAGTATCGTATGGAGTGGTACCAGTATTGTATGGACTAGTACCAGTATTGTATGGAGTGGTACCAGTATTGTATGGAGTGGTACCAGTATTGTATGGAGTGGTACCAGTATTATATGGAGTGGTACCAGTATTGTATGGAGTGGTCCAGTATTGTATGGACTAGTACCAGTATTGTATGGAGATGTACCAGTATTGTATGGAGTGGTCCAGTATTGTATGGAGTGGTACCAGTATTGTATGGAGTGGTACCAGTATTGTATGGCTGGGTTTTAGTGAAAAATAGAGTTGCCATTCCATTCAGCCTCTTGGTTCCGATTTAATATATTGAATGATACCGATTGACACAGATCGGAACTCAGGTTTGGCGAGCTTGGCCTCGTGAATATTCTTCGCCAAGTTGGGCCTCGGGTTTCTGAGTATTTTGCTTGGCTTTGACCATAGTTCCAGATACAGAACAGCTCCAGAAGACACGTGCCAAAAAAATGAGAAAGCTGTTGCATGGGTCTGAAACGTTGTACTTGTTGATTCTCACACACACACAAACTTCTAAATATTTACGGTACATATCTTTAGCAACAAGGGGGTAGATTACACGGCTGAGACAGCACACCTACCTACGCTGAGAGGAGCAACAAGGGGGTGGATTACACGGCTGAGACAGCACACCTACCTACGCTGAGAGTAGCAACAAGAGGGTGGATTCACGGCTGAGACAGCACCCTACTACGACTGAGAGTAGCAACAAATGGGGTGGATTACACGGCTGAGACAGCACACCTACCTACGCTGAGAGGAGCAACAAGGGGGTGGATTACACGGCTGACAGAACACAACCTACCTACGCTGAGAGTAGCAACAATGGGGTGGATTACACGGCTGAGACAGCACACCTACCTACGCTGAGAGTAGCAACAATTGGGGTGGGATTACACGGCTGAGACAGCACACCTACCTCCGCTGAGAGGAGCAACAAGGGGGTGGATTACACGGCTGGACAGCACACCTACCTACGCTGAGAGTAGCAACAAGAGGGTGGATTACACGGCTGAGACCCAGCACCATAGCTACGCTGAGAGGAGCAACAAGGGGGTGGATTACACGGCTGAGACAGCACACCTACCTACGCTGATAGTAGCAACAAGAGGTGTGATTACCACGGCTGTAAGACAGCACAGCCTACCTACGAGCTGAGAGTAACGCAACAATGGGGTGGCATTAAACGGCTGAGACAGAGCACACCTACCTACGCTGAGAGGAGCAACGGGGGTGGATTACACGGCTGACAGAACACACCTACCTACGCTGAGAGTAGCAACAATGGGTGGATTACACGCTGAGACACACACCTACCTACGCTGAGAGGAGCAACAAGGGGGTGGATTACACGGCTGAGACAGCACACCTACCTACGCTGAGAGAGCAACAAGGGGGTGGATTACACGGCTGAGACAGCAACCTACCTACGCTGAGAGTAGCGCAAGGGGTGGATTACACGGCTGAGACAGCACACCTACCTACGCTGAGAGGAGCAACAAGGGGGTGG
>NW_024060985.1:0-207920 GCF_016432855.1 Salvelinus namaycush
TGTGACACTAGTTCCATTTACTACTCTACTGGTCATGTCTGACACTAGTTCCATTCTGTTCCTCTACTGGTCATGTCTGACACTAGTTCCATTCTACTACTCTACTGGTCATGTCTGACACTAGTTCCATTCTGTTCCTCTACTGGTCATGTCTGACACTAGTTCCATTCTACTACTCCACTGGTCATGTCTGACACTAGTTCCATTCTACTACTCTACTGGTCATGTCTGACACTAGTTCCATTCTGTTCCTCTACTGGTCATGTCTGACACTAGTTCCATTCTGTTACTCTACTGGTCATGTCTGACACTAGTTCCATTCTGTTACTCTACTGGTCATGTCTGACACTAGTTCCATTCTGTACTCTACTGGTCATGTCTGACACTAGTTCCATTCTGTTACTCTACTGGTCATGTCTGACACTAGTTCCATTCTGCTACTCTACTGGTCATGTCTGACACTAGTTCCATTCTGTTACTCTACTGGTCATGTCTGTGTTACTGGTTGTCTGACACTAGTTCCATTCTGTTACTCTACTGGTCATGTCTGACACTAGTTCCATTCTTCTACTCTACTGGTCATGTCTGACACTAGTTCCATTCTACTACTCTACTGGTCATGTCTGACACTAGTTCCATTCTACTACTCTACTGGTCATGTCTGACACTAGTTCCATTCTGTTACTCTACTGGTCATGTCTGACACTAGTTCCATTCTGTTACTCTACTGGTCATGTCTGACACTAGTTCCATTCTACTACTCTACTGGTCATGTCTGACACTAGTTCCATTCTACTACTCTACTGGTCATGTCTGACACTAGTTCCATTCTACTACTCTACTGGTCATGTCTGACACTAGTTCCATTCTGTTACTCTACTGGTCATGTCTGACACTAGTTCCATTCTACTACTCTACTGGTCATGTCTGACACTAGTTCCATTCTGTTACTCTACTGGTCATGTCTGACACTAGTTCCATTCTACTACTCTACTGGTCATGTCTGACACTAGTTCCATTCTGTTCCTCTACTGGTCATGTCTGACACTAGTTCCATTCTACTACTCTACTGGTCATGTCTGACACTAGTTCCATTCTGTACCTCTACTGGTCATGTCTGACACTAGTTCCATTCTGTTACTCTACTGGTCATGTCTGACACTAGTTCCATTTACTACTCTACTGGTCATGTCTGACACTAGTTCCATTCTACTACTCTACTGGTCATGTCTGATACTAGTTCCATTCTGTTACTCTACTGGTCATGTCTGACACTAGTTCCATTCTGCTACTCTACTGGTCATGTCTGACACTAGTTCCATTCTGTTACTCTACTGGTCATGTCTGACACTAGTTCCATTCTACTACTCTACTGGTCATGTCTGACACTAGTTCCATTCTACTACTCTACTGGTCATGTCTGACACTAGTTCCATTCTGTTCCTCTACTGGTCATGTCTGACACTAGTTCCATTCTGTTACTCTACTGGTCATGTCTGACACTAGTTCCATTCTGTTACTCTACTGGTCATGTCTGACACTAGTTCCATTCTGTTACTCTACTGGTCATGTCTGACACTAGTTCCATTCTGTTACTCTACTGGTCATGTCTGACACTAGTTCCATTCTGTTACTCTACTGGTCATGTCTGACACTAGTTCCATTCTGTTCCTCTACTGGTCATGTCTGACACTAGTTCCATTCTGTTACTCTACTGGTCATGTCTGACACTAGTTCCATTCTACTCTACTGGTCATGTCTGACACTAGTTCCATTCTGTTACTCTACTGGTCATGTCTGACACTAGTTCCATTCTTACTCTACTGGTCATGTCTGACACTAGTTCCATTCTGTTCCTCTACTGGTCATGTCTGACACTAGTTCCATTCTGTTACTCTACTGGTCATGTCTGACACTAGTTCCATTCTGTTACTCTACTGGTCATGTCTGACACTAGTTCCATTCTGTTACTCTACTGGTCATGTCTGACACTAGTTCCATTCTGTTCCTCTACTGGTCATGTCTGACACTAGTTCCATTCTGTTACTCTACTGGTCATGTCTGACACTAGTTCCATTCTACTACTCTACTGGTCATGTCTGACACTAGTTCCATTCTACTACTCTACTGGTCATGTCTGACACTAGTTCCATTCTGTTACTCTACTGGTCATGTCTGACACTAGTTCCATTCTGTTACTCTACTGGTCATGTCTGACACTAGTTCCATTCTGTTACTCTACTGGTCATGTCTGACACTAGTTCCATTCTGTTACTCTACTGGTCATGTCTGACACTAGTTCCATTCTGTTACTCTACTGGTCATGTCTGACACTAGTTCCATTCTGTTACTCTACTGGTCATGTCTGACACTAGTTCCATTCTACTACTCACTGGTCATGTCTGACACTAGTTCCATTCTACTACTCTACTGGTCATGTCTGACACTAGTTCCATTCTGTTCCTCTACTGGTCATGTCTGACACTAGTTCCATTCTGTTACTCTACTGGTCATGTCTGACACTAGTTCCATTCTGTTACTCTACTGGTCATGTCTGACACTAGTTCCATTCTGTTCCTCTACTGGTCATGTCTGACACTAGTTCCATTCTGTTACTCTACTGGTCATGTCTGACACTAGTTCCATTCTACTACTCTACTGGTCATGTCTGACACTAGTTCCATTCTACTACTCTACTGGTCATGTCTGACACTAGTTCCATTCTACTACTCTACTGGTCATGTCTGACACTAGTTCCATTCTACTACTCTACTGGTCATGTCTGACACTAGTTCCATTCTACTACTCTACTGGTCATGTCTGACACTAGTTCCATTCTGTTACTCTACTGGTCATGTCTGACACTAGTTCCATTCTACTACTCTACTGGTCATGTCTGACACTAGTTCCATGTTCCTCTACTGGTCATGTCTGACACTAGTTCCATTCTGTTACTCTACTGGTCATGTCTGACACTAGTTCCATTCTACTACTCTACTGGTCATGTCTGACACTAGTTCCATTCTGTTACTCTACTGGTCATGTCTGACACTAGTTCCATTCTACTACTCTACTGGTCATGTCTGACACTAGTTCCATTCTGTTACTCTACTGGTCATGTCTGACACTAGTTCCATTCTACTACTACTGGTCATGTCTGACACTAGTTCCATTCTACTACTCTACTGGTCATGTCTGACACTAGTTCCATTCTGTTACTCTACTGGTCATGTCTGACACTAGTTCCATTCTGTTACTCTACTGGTCATGTCTGACACTAGTTCCATTCTACTACTCTACTGGTCATGTCTGACACTAGTTCCATTCTTACTCTACTGGTCATGTCTGACACTAGTTCCATTCTACTACTGGTCATGTCTGACACTAGTTCCATTCTGTTACTCTACTGGTCATGTCTGACACTAGTTCCATTCTGTCCTCTACTGGTCATGTCTGACACTAGTTCCATTCTACTACTCTACTGGTCATGTCTGACACTAGTTCCATTCTGTTACTCTACTGGTCATGTCTGACACTAGTTCCATTCTACTACTCTACTGGTCATGTCTGACACTAGTTCCATTCTACTACTCTACTGGTCATGTCTGACACTAGTTCCATTCTTACTCTACTGGTCATGTCTGACACTAGTTCCATTCTACTACTACTGGTCATGTCTGACACTAGTTCCATTCTGTTACTCTACTGGTCATGTCTGACACTAGTTCCATTCTACTCTACTGGTCATGTCTGACACTAGTTCCATTTACTACTCTACTGGTCATGTCTGACACTAGTTCCATTCTACTCTACTGGTCATGTCTGACACTAGTTCCATTCTACTCTACTGGTCATGTCTGACACTAGTTCCATTCTGTACTCTACTGGTCATGTCTGACACTAGTTCCATTCTGTTACTCTACTGGTCATGTCTGACACTAGTTCCATTCTGTTACTCTACTGGTCATGTCTGACACTAGTTCCATTCTGTTACTCTACTGGTCATGTCTGACACTAGTTCCATTCTACTACTCTACTGGTCATGTCTGACACTATTTCCATTCTGTTCCTCTACTGGTCATGTCTGACACTAGTTCCATTCTACTACTCTACTGGTCATGTCTGACACTAGTTCCATTCTGTACCTCTACTGGTCATGTCTGACACTAGTTCCATTCTGTTACTCTACTGGTCATGTCTGACACTAGTTCCATTCTGCTACTCTACTGGTCATGTCTGACACTAGTTCCATTCTGTTACTCTACTGGTCATGTCTGACACTAGTTCCATTCTACTACTCTACTGGTCATGTCTGACACTAGTTCCATTCTGTTCCTCTACTGGTCATGTCTGACACTAGTTCCATTCTACTACTCTACTGGTCATGTCTAACACTAGTTCCATTCTGTTCCTCTACTGGTCATGTCTGACACTAGTTCCATTCTGTTCCTCTACTGGTCATGTCTGACACTAGTTCCATTCTGTTCCTCTACTGGTCATGTCTGACACTAGTTCCATTCTGTTACTCTACTGGTCATGTCTGACACTAGTTCCATTCTGCTACTCTACTGGTCATGTCTGACACTAGTTCCATTCTTACTCTACTGGTCATGTCTGACACTAGTTCCATTCTGTTCCTCTACTGGTCATGTCTGACACTAGTTCCATTCTACTACTCTACTGGTCATGTCTAACACTAGTTCCATTCTGTTCCTCTACTGGTCATGTCTGACACTAGTTCCATTCTGTTCCTCTACTGGTCATGTCTGACACTAGTTCCATTCTACTACTCTACTGGTCATGTCTGACACTAGTTCCATTCTACTACTCTACTGGTCATGTCTGACACTAGTTCCATTCTACTACTCTACTGGTCATGTCTGACACTAGTTCCATTCTGTTCCTCTACTGGTCATGTCTGACACTAGTTCCATTCTGTTACTCTACTGGTCATGTCTGACACTAGTTCCATTCTACTACTCTACTGGTCATGTCTGACACTAGTTCCATTCTACTACTCTACTGGTCATGTCTGACACTAGTTCCATTCTGTTACTCTACTGGTCATGTCTGACACTAGTTCAATTCTACTACTCTACTGGTCATGTCTGACACTAGTTCCATTCTGTTACTCTACTGGTCATGTCTGACACTAGTTCCATTCTACTACTCTACTGGTCATGTCTGACACTATTTCCATTCTGTTCCTCTACTGGTCATGTCTGACACTAGTTCCATTCTACTACTCTACTGGTCATGTCTGACACTAGTTCCATTCTGTACCTCTACTGGTCATGTCTGACACTAGTTCCATTCTGTTACTCTACTGGTCATGTCTGACACTAGTTCCATTCTGCTACTCTACTGGTCATGTCTGACACTAGTTCCATTCTGTTACTCTACTGGTCATGTCTGACACTAGTTCCATTCTACTACTCTACTGGTCATGTCTGACACTAGTTCCATTCTGTTCCTCTACTGGTCATGTCTGACACTAGTTCCATTCTGTTCCTCTACTGGTCATGTCTGACACTAGTTCCATTCTACTACTCTACTGGTCATGTCTAACACTAGTTCCATTCTGTTCCTCTACTGGTCATGTCTGACACTAGTTCCATTCTGTTCCTCTACTGGTCATGTCTGACACTAGTTCCATTCTGTTACTCTACTGGTCATGTCTGACACTAGTTCCATTCTGCTACTCTACTGGTCATGTCTGACACTAGTTCCATTCTGTTACTCTACTGGTCATGTCTGACACTAGTTCCATTCTACTACTCTACTGGTCATGTCTGACACTAGTTCCATTCTACTACTGTACTGGTCATGTCTGACACTAGTTCCATTCTGTTACTCTACTGGTCATGTCTGACACTAGTTCCATTCTGCTACTCTACTGGTCATGTCTGACACTAGTTCCATTCTGTTCCTCTACTGGTCATGTCTGACACTAGTTCCATTCTACTACTCTACTGGTCATGTCTGACACTAGTTCCATTCTGCTACTCTACTGGTCATGTCTGACACTAGTTCCATTCTGTTACTCTACTGGTCATGTCTGACACTAGTTCCATTCTGTTGACTCTACTGGTCATGTCTGACACTAGTTCCATTCTGTTCCTCTACTGGTCTGTCTGACACTAGTTCCATTCTACTACTCTACTGGTCATGTCTGACACTTGTTCCATTCTGTTACTCTACTGGTCATGTCTGACACTAGTTCCATTCTACTACTCTACTGGTCATGTCTGACACTAGTTCCATTCTGTTACTCTACTGGTCATGTCTGACACTAGTTCCATTCTGTTCCTCTACTGGTCATGTCTGACACTAGTTCCATTCTACTACTCTACTGGTCATGTCTGACACTAGTTCCATTCTACTACTCTACTGGTCATGTCTGACACTAGTTCCATTCTGTTCCTCTACTGGTCATGTCTGACACTAGTTCCATTCTACTACTCTACTGGTCCATGTCTGACACTAGGTCCCATTCTACTAATCTACTGGTCATGTCTGACACTAGTTCCATTCTACTACTCTACTGGTCCATGTCTGACACTAGTTTCCATTCTACTACTCTACTGGTCATGTCTGACACTAGTTCCTTTCTGTTACTCTACTGGTCATGTCTGATACTAGTTCCATTCTGTTACTCTACTGGTCATGTCTGACACTAGTTCCATTCTGTTCCTCTACTGGTCATGTCTGACACTAGTTCCATTCTACTACTCTACTGTTCATGTCTGACACTAGTTCCATTCTGTTACTCTACTGGTCATGTCTGACACTAGTTCCATTCTGTTACTCCTACTGGTCATGTCTGATACTAGTTCCATCTACTACTCTACTGGTCATGTCTGACACTAGTTCCATTGTCTGCTACTCTACTGGTCATGTCTGACACTAGTTCCATTCTACTACTCTACTGGTCAGTGTCTGACACTAGTTCCATTCTGTTACTCTACTGGTCATGTCTGACACTAGTTCCATTCTGTTACTCTACTGGTCATGTCTGACACTAGTTCCATTCTGTTCCTCTACTGGTCATGTCTGACACTAGTTCCATTCTGTTACTCTACTGGTCATGTCTGACACTTGTTCCATTCTGTTACTCTACTGGTCATGTCTGACACTAGTTCCATTCTACTACTCTACTGGTCATGTCTGACACTAGTTCCATTCTGTTACTCTACTGGTCATGTCTGACACTAGTTCCATTCTGCTACTCTACTGGTCATGTCTGACACTAGTTCCATTCTGCTACTCTACTGGTCATGTCTGACACTAGTTCCATTCTGTTACTCTACTGGTCATGTCTGACACTAGTTCCATTCTGTTCCTCTACTGGTCATGTCTGACACTAGTTCCATTCTGTTACTCTACTGGTCATGTCTGACACTAGTTCCATTCTGTTACTCTACTGGTCATGTCTGACACTAGTTCCATTCTGTTACTCTACTGGTCATGTCTGACACTAGTTCCATTCTACTACTCTACTGGTCATGTCTGACACTAGTTCCATTCTGTTCCTCGTTCTTTGAGACTGTCTCATAGCTGCGACTTGGAGTATTGCTTCTTCGTCTTTTGTAATGTAATATCTATCCTATACTGTCTGGGCTATGTATCCAGTAGGCCTAATAAATGCATAACAACAGTCATGTTTAATAGGGTTTTTTGTTAGACTACAGCGTGGTTTCCCAAACTCGGTCCTCTGGACCCCAAGCTTTGATTATTTGAATCAGCTGTATAGTGTCATGGGGGGAAAAAACAAAATGTGCACCCCTCGGGGTCCCGAGTTTGGGAAACATTGGCCTTGAAGCATTACAGCCACTCTGTGATGACTTGGCACTACAAATCAAATCAAATTTTATTATTCACATTTAGTAAAATGCTTACTTACGAGCCTCTAACTGACAGTGCAGTTTCAAAAAATACGGATAAGTATAAGAGATAAAAGTAACAAGTAAAAAATAACAATATATACAGGGGGGGTGCCGGTACAGAGTCAATGTGCGGGGGCACCGGTTAGTTGAGGTAGAATTTACATGTAGGTAGAGTTATTTAAAGTGACTATGCATAGATGACAACAGAGAGTGGCAGTGGTGTGGTGGGGCAATGTGAATAGTCTGGGTAGCCGTTTGACTAGATGTTCAGGAGTCTTATGGCTTGGGGGTAGAAGTTGTTTAGAAGCCTCTTGGACCTAGACTTGGTGCTTCGGTACCGCTTGCCGTGCGGTAGCAGAGAGAACAGTCTATGACTAGGGTGGCTGGATTCTTTGACAATTTTTAGTGCCTTCCTCTGACACCGCCTGGTATAGAGGTCCTGGATGGCAGGGAGCTTGGCCCCGGTGATGTACTGGGCCGTTCGCACTACCCTCTGTAGTGCCCTGTGGTCGGAGGCCGGGCAGTTGCCATAACAGGCAGTGATGCAACCAGTCAGGATGCTCTCGATGTAGAACCTTTTGAGGATCTGAGGACCCATACTAAATGTTTTCAGTCTCCTGAGGGGGAATAGGTTTTGTCGTGCCCGCTTCACAACTGTCATGGTGTGCTTGGACCATGTTAGTTTGTTGGTGATGTGGACACCAAGGAACTTGAAGCTCTCAACCTGCTCCTCTTTTTCCTGTAGTCTACAATCATCTCCTTTGTCTTGATCACGTTGAGGGATAGGTTGTTGTCCTGGCACCACAGCCAATGTGATTTATTTGTATCCCTTATTTTACCAGGTATGTTTACTGAGAACACATTCTCATTTACAGCAACGACCTAGGGAATAGTTACAGGGGAAAAGAATGAGCCAATTGGAAGTTGGGGATGATTAGGTGGCCATGATGGTATGAAGGCCAATTTGGTAGTTTAGCCAGGACACCGCGGTTAACACCCTTACTCTTTAGATAAGTGCAATGGGATCTTTAGTGAGCACAAAGAGTCAGGACGTCCCATCCTGCACCCTACACAGGGCAATGTCCCTAATCACTGCCCTGGGGCATTGGGATATTTTTTTTAGACCAGAGGAAAGACTGCCTCCTACTGGCGCACCAACACCACTTCCAGCAGCATTTGGTCTCCCATCCAGGGACTGAGCAGGACCAACCCTGCTTAGCTTCAGAGGCAAGTCAGCAGTAGGATGCTGCTGGTTAACATGCTCTTTTATTGAGTGATCTAGTCCCGATTAAACCTCATAGGAAGACAGTTGTATCATGTGGAGGTTTCATTCAGGTCTCTGTTAAACTAAATAATCTGTTTGTCTTTGACAGGAGAGACACCAGACTCTCACGATGACAGCGGGAAGAGTTCTTCAGGGAAACCAGACCCGGCGACACCCAAACCAACGAGACGACATCAATGCTCCCACTGTGGAAAGAGTTTTCCCTGGTTAAGGGCCCTGAAGCAGCATAAGAAAAAACACTCTGGAGAGAAGCCTTATCGCTGTTCTCAATGTGGAATGACTTTTACCTGGGCAGGAAGCCTATGGGGGCATAAGAGAATACACTCTGGAGAGAAGCCTTACCACTGCTCCCACTGTGGAAAGAGTTTTAGGAAGTTAGGTGACCTGAAGGCGCATGAGAGGACACACACAGGAGAAAAGCCCTACCAATGTTCCCAGTGTGGAAAGAGTTTTAGCCATTCAGGGAGCCTTAAAGACCATGAGAGGAGACACAGACAAGAAAAACCCTACCAATGCTCCCTGTGTGGAAAGAGTTTTATCACGTTAGGGAACCTAAAACAGCATAAAAGGACACACACAGGAGAAAAGCCCTACCAATGCTCCCAGTGTGGAAAGAGTTTTAGCCATTCAGGGAGCCTTAAAGACCATGAGAGGAGACACAGACAAGAAAAACCCTACCAATGCTCCCTGTGTGGAAAGAGTTTTATCAAGTTAGGGGCCCTGAATCGGCATGAGAGGACACACACAGGAGGGGATAAGACGTACCACTGCTCCCTGTGTGAAAAGAGTTTTAACCGGTTAAGACTTCTGAATAAGCATGAAAGAATACATACACAGGAGGAGAAGACATACCGCTGCTCACTGTGTGGAAAGACATTTTCCCAGGCAGAGGACCTGAAAGCACATGAGAGAATAGAGAGGCTGTGTTCTGACTTGTGCTTTTGACTGAGAATTAGTGTTTTTTTGTTTCATGCCACATTAAATCATATTGTTTATGATTAAACCTGTCTATATAATACATAACTCTACTATAACACACACAGGAGAAGAAGACCTTCCACTGTTCTCATTGCTTTTGACTGAGAATTCGTTTTTTTTTGTTTTTGAACCCACTGATAGGTTTGGATTTCTAAATGTTAAATATTGTTAATCATCAGTTATACTAGAGACATAAGGGGTGCCATAGTCTGGTTTCTACAACAGAAGTGAATGGTTATGTGTAGGAGGAATGTATATGGTGGATTCAGTTAAGCTTGGAATGTATTGAGTGAAGGGAGGACGATCACATGTTGGCAGGCACTGATAAGGGTGGCAAACCTGGTCAAGAACTACAGGAAATGTATGATCTCTGTAATTGCAAACAAAGGTTTCTGTACCAAATATTAAGTTCTGCTTTTCTGATGTATCAAATACTTATGTCATGCAATAAAATGCAAATGAATTACTTAAAAATCATACAATGTGATTTTCTGGATTCTTGTATTAGATTCCGTCTCTCACAGTTGAAGTGTACCTATGATAAAAATTACAGACCTCTACATGCTTTGTAAGTAGGAAAACCTGCAAAATCGGCAGTGTGTCAAATACTTGTTCTCCCCACTGTATATAGCTAGTGGCTCATTTGAATAGCATTTTAATAACTGTTTATTTGACTGATTGTGTAGTAGATGTAAAGTTTTGTTTTAAATGAATTAAAAACGAATAAATTAACATATGTTTCTCTTTGTACGCCTCAATATAATATTACACTGTATTGAAAGAAATGAACAATAAATAAATTATTTTCTTCAAGTGCGTTACCAGGCAATGCCAGTGTGACGTATAGTCTGGTGGACATGACTCTTCTTCACAACATAAGGATGTCACTAGTTACCACAGCCAGAAAGGTTAGGTCATTGTCTTGAGGGTCTAGCCTCCTAAAAATATATTAAACAACATAAGGATGTCACTAGTTACCACAGCCAGAAAGGTTAAGTCATTGTCTTGAGGGTCTAGCCTCCCAAAAATATATTAAACAACATAAGGATGAAGTGACTGTCATTATGGTACTCTTTATCGTGCATAAGAAAAAAACAGCTAAATCCAAACAGAAAAACCAAGTGTATTTGTATTTACTATGGATCCCTATTAGCTGCTGCCAAGGCTAGGTAGAAGTCATCAACCAGAGGGAGCTAAAAGGCTAGCTAGCTAGCAGTCATCAACCAGAGGGAGCTAAAAGACTAGCTAGCAGTCATCAACCAGATGGAGCTAAAAGGCTAGCTAGCAGTTATCAACCAGAGGGAGCTAAAAGGCTAGCTAGCTAGCAGTCATCAACCAGAGGGAGCTAAAATACTAGCTAGCAGTCATCAACCAGAGGAGCTAAAAGACTAGCTAGCAGTCATCAACCAGATGGATATAAAAGACTAGCTAGCAGTTATCAACCAGAGGGAGCTAAAAGGCTAGCTAGCTAGCAGTCATCAACCAGAGGGAGCTAAAATACTAGCTAGCAGTCATCTCAGGTAGGGTATCAGCCTGAGCTATTTAAAAACACGTTTTCAACATTTCAAGATAGCAGTTAGTTTAGTTTGATGTAAATAAAGATAGCTGAGAAGTGGGACTGTGTCATTGTTTCTGACAAGATCTCTCATTGATCTCGGGTTCAGCCACCAGGGGGCACCAAACCTCTTTGAAAAGTTCATGTGAATAGTTACCACTTCTCAGGAGATGATAGACTTAGCCTTTCAAATGTTTTGTAATGATGGGATGGCTATTGAACAGAACTTTAAAACCTGGTTTTCTTGTATGTACCAGTTCATGAAATCACACATTTGACCTTTATGCTCACTGAGTCTGTACATAGTCAAAGCTTTCCTTAAGTTTGGGTCAGTCACAGTGGTCAGGTATTCTGCCCTTTCTCCGCCTCTCTCCCTTTTCACTCCCTCTCTCCGCCTCTTTCCCTTTTCACTCCCCTCTCTCCGCCTCTCTCCCTTTTCACTCCCTCTCTCCGCCTCTCTCCCTTTTCACTCCCCTCCGCCTCTCTCCCTTTTCACTCCCTCTCTCCGCCTTTCTCCCTTTTCGCTCCCTCTCTCCGCCTCTCTCCCTTTTCACTCCCTCTCTCCGCCTCTCTCCATTTTCACTCCCCTTTCTCCGCCTCTCTCCCTTTTCACTCCCGTCTCTCCCTTTTCACTCCCCTCTCTCCGCCTCTCTCCCTTTTCACTCCCTCTCTCCGCCTCTCTCCCTTTTCACTCCCCTCTCTCCGCCTCTCTCCCTTTTCACTCCCCTCTCTCCGCCTCTCTCCCTTTTCACTCCCCTCTCTCCGCCTCTCTCCCTTTTCACTCCCTCTTTCCGCCTCTCTCCCTTTTCACTCCCTCTCTCCAACTCTCTCCCTTTTCACTCCCTCTCTCCGCCTCTCTCCCTTTTCACTCCCTCTCTCCCTTTTCACTCCCCTCTCTCCGCCTCTCTCCCTTTTCACTCCCCTCTCTCCCCTTTCTCCGCCTCTCTCCCTTTTCACTCCCTCTCTCCGCCTCTTTCCCTTTTCACTCCCCTCTCTCCGCCTCTCTCCCTTTTCACTCCCCTCTCTCCGCCTCTCTCCCATTTCACTCCCCTCTCTCCGCCTCTCTCCCTTTTTACTCCCCTCTCTCCGCCTCTCTCCTTCTTTTTACTCCTTCTCTCCGCCTCTCTACCTTTTCACTCCCTCTCCCTCTCTAAGAACTTCCCATTTGAATCAATAAGGATTGCAGTTGTGGGTGACTATCTGGGTGGAGCAGACTGGGAGGCTGGTATTCTGACCTGGGCTGGAGCAGACTGGGAGGCTGGTATTCTGACCTGGGCTGGAGAAGACTGGGAGACTGGTATTCTGACCTGGGCTGGAGCAGACTGGGAGACTGGTGTTCTGACCTTGGCTGGAGCAGACTGGGAGACTGGTATTCTGACCTGGGCTGGAGCAGACTGGGAGGCTGGTATTCTGACCTGGGCTGGAGCAGACTGGGAGGCTGGTATTCTGACCTGGGCTGGAGCACACTGTGCTGGATCAGACTGAGAGGCTGGTATTCTGACCTGGGCTGGAGCAGACTGGGAGACTGGTATTCTGACCTGTGCTGGAGCAGACTGGGAGACTGGTATTCTGACCTGGGCTGGAGCAGACTGGTAGGGTGGTGCAGTGTCATCAGGCTGTGTGGTGGAGGCCATCCTGTTCTCGGGTTCTGCTTGTGTTATGCCAACCACCAGGTCATTATTACCACCAGGTCATTATAACCACCAGGTCATTATTACCACCAGGTCATTAGAACCACCAGGTCATTAGAACCACCAGGTCATTAGAACCACCAGGTCATTAGAACCACCAGGTCATTATTACCACCAGGTCATTAGAACCACCAGGTCAGGGAGAAAAGACTCACCTTGTCGCTCAGGTAGGGTATCAGCCTGAGCTATTTAAAAACACTTTTTCAACATTTCAAGATAGCAGTTAGTTTAGTTTGATGTAAATAAAGATAGCTGAGAAGTGGGACTGTGTCATTGTTTCTGACAAGATCTCTCATTGATCTCGGGTTCAGCCACCAGGGGGCACCAAACCTCTTTGAAAAGTTCATGTGAATAGTTACCACTTCTCAGGAGATGATAGACTTAGCCTTTCAAATGTTTTGTAATGATGGGATGGCTATTGAACAGAACTTTAAAACCTGGTTTTCTTGTATGTACCAGTTCATGAAATCACACATTTGACATTTATGCTCACTGAGTCTGTACATAGTCAAAGCTTTCCTTAAGTTTGGGTCAGTCACAGTGGTCAGGTATTCTGCCACTGTGTACTCTCTGTTTAGGGCCAAATAGCATTCTAGTTTTCTCTCTTTTTTGTTAATTCTTTCCAATGTGTCAAGTAATTATCTTTTTGTTTTCTCATGATTTGGTTGGGTCTAATTGTGCTGTTGTCCAGGGGCTCTGTGGGGTGTGTTTATGTTTGTGAACAGAGCACAATGACCAGCTTGCTTAGGGGACTCTTCTCCAGGTTCATCTCTCTGTAGGTGATGGCTTTGTTAATGGCCCATACCCTCTTCATCACAAATCAGCCCTGCCATTGTTTGTATTCATACTGTTTTGTAAAGAATGGCTCCTTGTCTGTTAGGTTGTATTCCACTGGGAAAGTGATTACAGTTTTCTCAGTGACTTTGGTGCATTTCTTAGATCAAAAGTGCAATTCTTGATACTACTTGTACAAATTCCAAATCATCTAGTCACTTCTGCACATCATTAAAGCAATTTCTTATTCCTTTGAACAAATTGCAATTGATAATGTACAAGTGTCAGCTTTTTTCCACATTATCAATTGCTCATGTCCATACCTCTTTCGCTTCACGGAGAGTTGAGTTGCAGCAGGGAGTTGCGTTCCCTCTTTATAGAGGCGTGCGTAACAATTATAACCACCAGGTCATTATAACCACCAAGTCATTATAACCACCAGGTAATTATAACCACCAGGTCATTATAACCACACTCACCAGGTCATTATTACCACCATGTCATTATAACCACCAGGTCATTATAACGACGAGGTCATTATAACCACATCCACCAGGTCATTATAACCACCAGGTCATTATAACCACATCCACCAGGTCATTATAACCACCAGGCCATTTTTACCACCAGGTCATTATTACCACCATGTCATTATTACCACCAGGTCATTATAACCACCAGGTCATTATTACCACCAGGTCATTATAACCACCAGGTCATTATAACCACCAGGTCATTATAACCACCAGGTCATTATAACCACCAGGTCATTTTTACCACCAGGTCATTATTACCACCATGTCATTATAACCACCAGGTCATTATTACCACCAGGTCATTATTACCACCAGGTCATTATAACCACCAGGTCATTATAACCACCAGGTCATTATAACCACCAGGTCATTATTACCACCAGGTCATGATTACCACCAGGTCATTATTACCACCAGGTCATTATAACCACCAAGTCATTATTACCACCAGGTCATTATAACCACCAGGTCATTATAACCACACTCACCAGGTCATTATTACCACCATGTCATTATAACCACCAGGTCATTATAACGACGAGGTCATTATAACCACATCCACCAGGTCATTATAACCACCAGGTCATTATAACCACATCCACCAGGTCATTATAACCACCAGGCCATTTTTACCACCAGGTCATTATTACCACCATGTCATTATTACCACCAGGTCATTATAACCACCAGGTCATTATTACCACCAGGTCATTATAACCACCAGGTCATTATAACCACCAGGTCATTATAACCACCAGGTCATTATAACCACCAGGTCATTATAACCACCAGGTCATTTTTACCACCAGGTCATTATTACCACCATGTCATTATAACCACCAGGTCATTATTACCACCAGGTCATTATTACCACCAGGTCATTATAACCACCAGGTCATTATAACCACCAGGTCATTATTACCACCAGGTCATGATTACCACCAGGTCATGATTACCACCAGGTCATTATAACCACCAAGTCATTATTACCACCAGGTCATTATTACCTCCAGGTCATTATAACCACCAGGTCATTATAACCACCAGGTCATTATTACCACCAGGTCATTATTCCCACCAGGTCATTATTACCACCAGGTCATTATAACCACCAGGTCATTATAACCACCAGGTCATTATAACCACCATGTCATTATAACCAACAGGTCATTATTACCACCAGGTCATTATAACCACCAGGTCATTATTACCACCATGTCATTATTACCACCAGGTCATTATAACCACCAGGTCATTATAACCACCAGGTCATTATAACCACCAGGTCATTATTACCACCAGGTCATTATAACCACCAGGTCATTATTACCACCAGGTCATTATAACCCCCAGGTCATTATAACCCCCAGGTCTTTATAACCACCAGGTCATTATAACCACCAGGTCATTATAAGCACCAGGTCATTATTACCACCAGGTCATTATAACCACCAGGTCATTATAACCACCAGGTCATTATTACCACCAGGTCATTATAACCCCCAGGTCTTTATAACCACCAGGTCATTATAACCACCAGGTCATTATAAGCACCAGGTCATTATAAGCACCAGGTCATTATTACCACCAGGTCATTATAACCACCAGGTCATTATTACCACCAGGTCATTATAACCACCAGGTCATTATAACCACCAGGTCATTATAACCACCAGGTCATTATTACCACCAGGTCATTATAACCACCAGGTCATTATAACCACCAGGTCATTATTACCACCAGGTCATTATAACCACCAGGTCATTAGTACCACCAGGTCATTATAACCACCAGGTCATTATAACCACCAGTTCATTATAACCACCAGGTCATTATAACCACCAGGTCATTATAACCACCAGGTCATTATTACCACCAGGTCATTATAACCACCAGGTCATTATAACCACCAGGTCATTATAACCACCAGGTCATTATAACCACCAGGTCATTTTTACCACCAGGTCATTATTACCACCATGTCATTATAACCACCAGGTCATTATTACCACCAGGTCATTATTACCACCAGGTCATTATAACCACCAGGTCATTATAACCACCAGGTCATTATAACCACCAGGTCATTATTACCACCAGGTCATGATTACCACCAGGTCATTATTACCACCAGGTCATTATAACCACCAAGTCATTATTACCACCAGGTCATTATAACCACCAGGTCATTATAACCACACTCACCAGGTCATTATTACCACCATGTCATTATAACCACCAGGTCATTATAACGACGAGGTCATTATAACCACATCCACCAGGTCATTATAACCACCAGGTCATTATAACCACATCCACCAGGTCATTATAACCACCAGGCCATTTTTACCACCAGGTCATTATTACCACCATGTCATTATTACCACCAGGTCATTATAACCACCAGGTCATTATTACCACCAGGTCATTATAACCACCAGGTCATTATAACCACCAGGTCATTATAACCACCAGGTCATTATAACCACCAGGTCATTTTTACCACCAGGTCATTATTACCACCATGTCATTATAACCACCAGGTCATTATTACCACCAGGTCATTATTACCACCAGGTCATTATAACCACCAGGTCATTATAACCACCAGGTCATTATTACCACCAGGTCATGATTACCACCAGGTCATGATTACCACCAGGTCATTATAACCACCAAGTCATTATTACCACCAGGTCATTATTACCTCCAGGTCATTATAACCACCAGGTCATTATAACCACCAGGTCATTATTACCACCAGGTCATTAGTCCCACCAGGTCATTATTACCACCAGGTCATTATAACCACCAGGTCATTATAACCACCAGGTCATTATAACCACCATGTCATTATAACCAACAGGTCATTATTACCACCAGGTCATTATAACCACCAGGTCATTATTACCACCATGTCATTATTACCACCAGGTCATTATAACCACCAGGTCATTATAACCACCAGGTCATTATAACCACCAGGTCATTATTACCACCAGGTCATTATAACCACCAGGTCATTATTACCACCAGGTCATTATAACCCCCAGGTCATTATAACCCCCAGGTCTTTATAACCACCAGGTCATTATAACCACCAGGTCATTATAAGCACCAGGTCATTATTACCACCAGGTCATTATAACCCCCAGGTCATTATAACCCCCAGGTCTTTATAACCACCAGGTCATTATAACCACCAGGTCATTATAAGCACCAGGTCATTATTACCACCAGGTCATTATAACCACCAGGTCATTATAACCACCAGGTCATTATTACCACCAGGTCATTATAACCCCCAGGTCTTTATAACCACCAGGTCATTATAACCACCAGGTCATTATAAGCACCAGGTCATTATAAGCACCAGGTCATTATTACCACCAGGTCATTATAACCACCAGGTCATTATTACCACCAGGTCATTATAACCACCAGGTCATTATAACCACCAGGTCATTATAACCACCAGGTCATTATAACCACCAGGTCATTATAAGCACCAGGTCATTATAAGCACCAGGTCATTATTACCACCAGGTCATTATAACCACCAGGTCATTATTACCACCAGGTCATTATAACCACCAGGTCATTATAACCACCAGGTCATTATAACCACCAGTTCATTATAACCACCAGGTCATTATAACCACCAGGTCATTATAACCACCAGGTCATTATAACCACCAGGTCATTATAAGCACCAGGTCATTATAAGCACCAGGTCATTATTACCACCAGGTCATTATAACCACCAGGTCATTATTACCACCAGGTCATTATAACCACCAGGTCATTATAACCACCAGGTCATTATAACCACCAGGTCATTATAACCACCAGGTCATTATAACCACCAGGTCATTATAACCACCAGGTCATTATTACCACCAGGTCATTATAACCACCAGGTCATTATAACCACCAGGTCATTATAAGCACCAGGTCATTATAAGCACCAGGTCATTATTACCACCAGGTCATTATAACCACCAGGTCATTATTACCACCAGGTCATTATAACCACCAGGTCATTATAACCACCAGGTCATTATAACCACCAGTTCATTATAACCACCAGGTCATTATAACCACCAGGTCATTATAACCACCAGGTCATTATAACCACCAGGTCATTATAAGCACCAGGTCATTATAAGCACCAGGTCATTATTACCACCAGGTCATTATAACCACCAGGTCATTATTACCACCAGGTCATTATAACCACCAGGTCATTATAACCACCAGGTCATTATAACCACCAGGTCATTATAACCACCAGGTCATTATAACCACCAGGTCATTATTACCACCAGGTCATTATTACCACCAGGTCATTATAACCACCAGGTCATTATAACCACCAGGTCATTATAACCAGAAGAGAAAGACGTTACAGAGAAAGAAGAGGAAGACGCGTTCAGAGTGAAAGAGGATGAGGACGTTATTATATACATCTAAATGATGTATTGTTACACCATGTAGGAGCAGTATAGACCTAGTCTGTTCATTATATACATCTATATGATGTATTGTTACACCATGTAGGAGCAGTATAGACCTAGTCTGTTCATTATATACATCTACATGATGTATTGTTACACCATGCAGGAGCAGTATAGACCTAGTCTGTTCATTATATACATCTATATGATGTATTGTTACACCATGTAGGAGCAGTATAGACCTAGTCTGTTCATTATATACATCTACATGATGTATTGTTACACCATGTTGGAGCAGTATAGACCTAGTCTGTTCATTATATACATCTACATGATGTATTGTTACACCATGTAGGAGCAGTATAGACCTAGTCTGTTCATTATATACATCTACATGATGTATTGTTACACCATGTAGGAGCAGTATAGACCTAGTCTGTTCATTATATACATCTACATGATGTATTGTTACACCATGTAGGAGCAGTATAGACCTAGTCTGTTCATTATATACATCTACATGATGTATTGTTACACCATGTAGGAGCAGTATAGACCTAGTCTGTTCATTATATACATCTACATGATGTATTGTTACACCATGTAGGAGCAGTATAGACCTAGTCTGTTCATTATATACATCTACATGATGTATTGTTACACCATGTAGGAGCAGTATAGACTTAGTCTGTTCATTATATACATCTACATGATGTATTGTTACACCATGCAGGAGCAGTATAGACCTAGTCTGTTCATTATATACATCTACATGATGTATTGTTACACCAATGTTAGCTAGTCAGCTAGCTGGCTAAATCGCGATTTTCGTAAATAAATTTTATGTAAAAAAAATGCATAATCGTTTGTCTCTACATGAACTAACATTCCTGTCAACTGTACATGTTTTTTGTTTTCGCATGATTCGTTATGACGTTATAATCCCTTACAGTTTTTGCTTCCATCCTAGTATTTATGTCCGCCATCTTTGCTGAAGAAAGTATAACAGTCACTAGCGCAGCAGCAGCCTCCCCCGGTCCTAGTGCCGGCCTGTAAGATGTTTATGATGCGATGGAACGGTTGACGAAAATAAGAAATCACAGAAAAAATATATTGACTGATATTGAATTATTTATGGGGGTGGGGGTATAATTAATATTTTACGACTAGCTATGTTCCTGATTCCTACCTACCTTTTGTCTGAAAATTAAATTGACATTTTACTCAACTGCGTTGCCCACTCCAGTCAGCAGATTGCGGTCTGCGACTTTAAGGCAATTCTGCTACTGTGACGTATAATCTAGTGGACGGAACACTTCTTTCAACAGCAGCCATAGACAGTCAGCAACCTCGGTAGCTTGCTAGCCAAAATAGACGAACCAATAAAGCTCTTTAGACGCTTTAGTGTATATTAGCCACTGTATTTTAAACCCACTTTTATCGTCTAGTTAGTTATCCCTTTTAATTTTATAATTTTCATATTTACGGTATTGTTTTCATTCATCTAGCGGGCTGGTTAAGTTAGCATTAGCCTAGCTAGCTAACATCTCCAACCATGAGGTCACTAAGCTACTCTCTTGTTAATGAAGAGGAGGACTGCTGGACGGAGAAAGAAGCTCTGGTGAAAGAGGAGGAGGAAGAGGAGGATGTCACAGTAAAACAAGAATTAGAGGGTGAGGCTGTTACAGTTAAACAAGAATATAAAGACGTTTCAGTGAAAGAAGAGGAAGACGCGTTCAAAGAGGAGGAGGATTTTACAGTAAAAGAAGAGGAGGATGCAGTTTTTGGGGTGAAAGAGGAGAAGGGGGAGATGACTGTCAGATCGAAAAAGGAGGAGGAGGAAACTGGATATCTGGGCCCGGTTTCCCAAACGCATCTTAAGGCATCCAATGGTTCTAAGGATGAACTTAGCCATAATATGGTTTTGAGAGACTGTTCCCTGATTAACACTAGTAAGTACTGTCTTAAAAACAGGGACACAAGCTCTGTTTTTTTATTTAACCAGGTGGCCATGATGTCATAATGATAGTTTAACCAGGTGACCATGATGTCATAATAATAGTTTAACCAGGTGACCATGATGTCATAATGATAGTTTAACCAGGTGGCTATGATGTCATAATGATAGTTTAACTAGGTGACCATGATGTCATAATGATAGTTTAACCAGGTGGCCATGATGTCATAATGATAGTTTAACCAGGTGGCCATGATGTCATAATGATAGTTTAACTAGGTAGGCCATGATGTCATAATGATGGTTTAACCAGGTGACCATGATGTCATAATGATAGTTTAACCAGGTAGGCCAGTTGAGAACACGTTCTCATTTACAACTGCGACCTGGCCAAGATAAAGCAAAGCAGTGTGACACAGACAACAACACAGAGTTACACATGGAATAAACAATAAACAAGCCAATAACACAATAAGCAAGTCAATGACAGTAGAAAAAAAGAAAGTCTAAATATAGTGTGTGCAAAAGGCATGAGGAGGTAGGCAATAAATAGGCCATAGTAGCGAAGAATTACAATTTAGCAGATTAACACTGGAGTGAGAAATGAGCAGATGATGATGTGCAAGTAGAGATACTGGTGTGCAAAAGAGCAGAAAAGTAAATAAAAACAGTTTGGGGATGAGGTAGGGAGATTGGGCGGGCTATTTACAGAGGACTATGTACAGCTGCAGCGATCGGTTAGCTGCTCAGATAGCTGATGTTTAAAGTTGGTAAGGGAAATATAAGTCTCCAGCTTCAGCGATTTTTGAAATTCGTTCCAGTCATTGGCAGCAGACGACTGGAAGGATGTGTGGTGGTAAAGGGGAAATCTGCAATTGCTACATCCATATTTTGACTTTTAAACTATTTATTTCTAGCCATTGATTCTTGAAGAATATAACACATGCCTCATGAGCTTAGTTCATCTGTTGTACCCCATCAGAACCCATAATAAGATTTTTTGTACTCCAATGTATAGAAACAATGTAAATCAACACTGTAAAGCCTCAACATGGTTAAAACTATAATGTTGATATCATGGATGGTCAGTCCTTTCATCCATAGGTCTGTCTATGAATTTGAAAGTAGTTACATTTCTCCACCCCCATCCATCATCTTATTAGCAAAACAGTGGTGGAATTACAGCTTTGTTATTGGTTGATTGATTCTTGTGTGGCTTTTTTAAAGGGACAACCTAGTATTTAAACAGCAACAAAATGGCTGCCCAGAGACTTGGTTTGGTAAACAGCTGAGGGATGGGGGCTGGAGAAATGTAACCACTCTCAAATTCATAGAGAAAGCTATTGTATCAACCGTAATCCAACACCTAGCGACCTCGTCAAGACGTTCAGACATCTTGGCATAACAGTTATAAGGTGTTTACTTGACAGTCGCTGGACCCAGGTTTGAGTCCAGCTCAGGGCTACCCCCTGAATTCACTACACTATGAATACAAGGACTGGCCATGCATGATGTCATAATGATAGTTTAACCAGGTTTCTAGGATATATAGTATATTCTAGAATTCATCCATGATGTCATAATGATAGTTTAACCAGGTTTCTAGGATATATAGTATATTCTAGAATTCATCCATGATGTCATAATGATAGTTTAACCAGGTTTCTAGGATATATAGTATATTCTAGAATTCATCCATGATGTCATAATGATAGTTTAACCAGGTTTCTAGGATATATAGTATATTCTAGAATTCATCCATGATGTCATAATGATAGTTTAACCAGGTTTTCTAGGCTATATAGTATATTCTAGAATTCATCCATCATGTCATAATGATAGTTTTACCAGGTTTCTAGGCTATTTTGTATATTCTAGAATTCATCCATGATGTCATAATTATAGTTTAACCAGGTTTCTAGGATATATAGTATATTCTAGAAGTCATCCATGATGTCATAATGATAGTTTAACCAGGTTTCGAGGCTATATAGTATATTCTAGAATTGCCAGTGTAGGTTTCCTGTAGGGTCAAATTGTTAGAGCTGTTGATAAGTCATTGTATAATTTTCAGCCAATTTATTTTCTTGCCATTACATCAATACAGCCCAACCAGAAGAGAAGAAACTCTTCCTGAACCACCTCCTCTTGCTGTCCTTCATACATTCTGACGTTGCTGGTAATCGGCTACACAAGCAGTCGGCAACCTACATTTGGAGTGCAAATGTATCTTACCATTTCTACTGATCTGGTGCCAGTTATGATTTTCATATGTTCATTTTACTGGAACAGTTTCATTTAATTTATAATAGTATCTCAAAATCATTGTCTGTGATTAATCTACATTCTATCTAAATGAAAATTATACAAATCTAAAAGTAACTTTTATTGCCATTGCCAACTATGTAAAAAATAGCCTACATCAGGGGTGTCAAACATACGGCCCGCGGACCGGAACCGGCCCCCAAGGAGGTTCGATCAGGCCCGCAGGATAATTTGAAAGTGGAAAAAATGCATAAAAGACATGGAATTAATATTTTTAATTCACTGCAATTCATGGATTATCCGCTAAGGGGCGCACTCTTTCCATCAGAGTAGAAGACAAGCCGCATCACTGAGACAGACTGAAAACAGCAGACGGTATCAATGCGCCATCTGCTGCTTGTTACGACGTTGTTAATACCTTGGTCTCTACCTCTCCGCTACACCCTCATTAGCCAAAATGTCGTTATCCAAACGGAGAAAAGTAGATAAGGAGTGTAGAATTTTCAAAGAAAAATGGACCACGTCCTATTTATTTACAGAGATGCACGGAAAACCTTCGTGCTTGGTGTGTTTGCAACAAGTTTCGGTATTGAAGGAATATAATATTCGACGCCACTACGAGACTCATCACAGCGAAAAATATGACGGCTTGCAAGGACAACTGAGAAGAGATAAGATTAACGAATTGCTGGCGGGTCTGAGGAAACAGCAGTCAACTTTCATCCAGAGCCGAGAAGTCAGTGAAGCAGCGGTAAAAGCCAGCTACCTAATTGCTAGCGAAATAGCATTAGCATCGAAGCCGTATTCCGACGGTGACTTTGTTAAACGATGCATGATGAAGGCGGCTGAACTTGTATGTCCCGAGAAGCGACAAGCTTTTGCCAATATTAGCCTGACGAGGAATACTATAGCAGAGAGGATTTCGGAACTATCGGCAGATTTAGACAGTCAATTGAAACAGAGAGTCAAGTCATTTATTGCATTTTCCGTGGCAATTGACGAGAGCACTGACATCACAGACGTGGCCCAACTGGCCATATTTATTCGAGGAGTTGATGAGACATTGACTGTTACTGAAGAGTTTCTTGAGTTGGTGCCAATGATGGACACCACAACAGCCGAGGACATTTTCGGCTCTGTCGTTGCTGCATTGGACAGAGTTGGAGTGGACTGGTCCCGCGCTGTCAGCCTGGCTACAGACGGCGCGCCATCCATGGTCGGAAAGAAAGCAGGTGTCGCGACAAAGTTCAAAGACAAAGTACAAGCCCTTAATGGAGGAGATCGTTTCTGGACATTTCACTGTATTTTGCACCAGGAGGCATTGTGTTGCAAGTCGCTGAAAATGGACCACGTCATGGAGGTGGTTGTTCGCACTGTAAATTTCATCCGGTCCAGAGGTCTGAACCATCGTCAGTTTGACAAACTTCTCAGCGACAGCAACATTACCCACAGCCTGCCATACCACACTGAAGTGAGATGGTTAAGCCGAGGCGCTGTGCTGAGGCATTTCTTTGATCTACGAGAGGAAATCGGACAGTTCATGGAGAGAAAAAAGGAAAACCGGTGTTGGAATTACAATCTCAGGAATGGCTACGGGACCTTGCATTCTTGGTTGATATTACTGAACACTTGAACAATCTGAACAAAATGTTGCAAGGCCGCAAAAAAGTTGTCACACAGTTTTCTGACAACATACATGCATTTAAGTTGAAGCTGACTTTGTGGGAGATGCAACTGGCAAATGGCAACCCTGCTCATTTCCCCTGTCTGAGAGATGTGTGTGTGACCAGACCTGATGCGGACATGAAACGGTACAAAGACAAAATTGCAGGACTACTGCGGGAGTTTGAGAAACGTTTTCAGGTATTTGGTGAACTTGAGACAGAATTTTCAGTTTTTCGCTCACCTTTCACAGTTAAAGCTTCTGATCTGCCGGTCGAAATTCAGCTAGAGATAATTGATTTGCAGTGTGATGCAGATTTGAAGGGCAAATTTGCCTCTGTAGGTCTGGACAGATTTTATCAGTATCTACTACCAGGGTACCCCAAATTAACAGCCCTGGCTGCTAAAATTTTGTGCATGTTTGGGACAACCTACCTTTGTGAACAAATTTTCTCAGTGATGAATATCAATAAAACAAAAATGCGTTCAAGGCTCACAAACAAGCACTTAAATGACATTCTGAAAGTGACAGCTAGTCAGGACATGACACCTGGTGTTGATGCACTTGTACAGGCCAAAAGATGCCAAGTTTCAGGAACAAATACAAGTCCAGACTAGACTAACACCTTTAAAATGCTGCCTTAGATACTGTTTGCATTGAAAGAATACAGCTCTGTGAAGATGAATCCTTACTGTGGTGATTTAAAAAATGTGCACTTTAATGTTAGTCAGCAGCTTCAAAACAAAAGTTGTGTGATGGAATTCTACTGTTCATACAACTCCATAAATTTTCAGTATGTATTGTATGTGTATGTATGTTTCATGTATGAAGTTTACAGATTTACAGGACAGGCGAACACTTTCTTCATTACACATTTAAAATCGCTCTCCTTAGTTTGTAAGGTGTACGCAGGGATTACATTTAGATTTTATATGCGTATGTGTAAGTGGTTTAAAAATTCCTTTCTTTAAAAGTCTCATTTAATCTTAAAGTGCATTACTATATTTTTCAGTACCAATTAAAGTTTTGTGCCTTTGTACAATCAGTGGGATCAGTTGCAATGCATATTTGTGAATGATAAAAGTAAATTGCACATTTGTCTAAGGAAATATGAGGTGTTTCATGAAATGTTTTGTAAAAGGATAGTTCATTAAATTTCAATATTTTCCTAATGTTCTTGTGCTTCTTTACACCAAAACAAAGGAAAGACATGATATTTTGGTTATTTATAGCAGAGTATGGTATAATTTTAATGGTCCGGCCCACTTGACATCTCCCTAGGCCGTATGTGGCCCACGATGCGAAATGAGTTTGACACCCCTGCACTAGACGAACAGTTCTGATAGCCTTTAGCCGTACCCTCATTCTACTCCTCTGTTCCTCGGGTGACGTAGAGGTTAACTCAGGCCCTGTGTGTCCCCAGGCACTCTCATTTGTTGACTTCAATATTCGAAAAAGCCTTGGTTTCATGCATGTTAACATCAGAAGCCTCCTCCCTAAGTTTGTTTTACTCACTGCTTTAGCACACCCTGCCAACTTTAATGTCCTTGCCGTGTCTGAATCCTGGCTTAGGAAGGCCACCAAAAATTCTGAAATCTCAATACCCAACTACAACATTTTCCGTCAAGATAGAACTGTCAAAAAGAGAGTTGCAATCTACTGCAGAGATGGCCTGCAAAGTTGTATCATACTTTCCAGTCCATGCCCAAACAGTTCGAGCTTCTAATTTTAAAAATGAATCTTTCCAGAAATAGTCTCTCACTGTTTCCACCTGTTATAGACCCCCCTCGGCTCCCAGCTGTGCCCTGGACACCATATGTGAATTGATTGCCCCCTCCATCTATCTTCAGAGTCCGTTCTATTAGGTGACCTAAACTGGGATATGCTTAACACCCCGGCCGTCCTACAATCCAAGCTAGATGCCCTCAATCTCACACAAATTATCAAGGAACCCACCAGGTACAACCCTAAATCCGTAAACATGGGCATCCTCATAGATATTATCCTGACCAACTTGCCCTCCAAATACACCTCTGCTGTTTTCAATCAGGATCTCAGCGATCACTGCCTCATTGCCTGCATCCGTTATGGGTCCGCGGTCAAACGACCACCCCTCATCACTGTCAAACGCTCCCTCAAACACTTCTGCAAGCAGGCCTTTCTAATCGACCTGGCCCGGGTATCTTGGAAGGATTTTGACCTCATCCCGTCAGTAGAGGATGCCTGGTTGTTCTTTAAAAGTAATTTCCTCACCACCTTAAATAAGCATGCCCCTTTCAAAAAATGTGTAACTAAGAACAGATATTGCCCTTGGTTCACTCCAGACCTGACTGCCCTCGACCAGCACAAAAACATCCTGTGGCGTACTGCACGAGCATCGAATAGTTCCTGCGATATGCAACTTTTCAGATAAGTCAGGAACCAATACACACAGTCAGTTAAGAAAGCAAAGGCTAGCTTTTTCAAACAGAAATTTGCATCCTGTAGCTCTAACTCCAAAAACTTTTGGGACACTGTAAAGTCCATGGAGAACAAGAGCACCTCATCCCAGCTGCCCACTGCACTGAGGCTAGGAAACACTGTCACCACCGATAACTCCACGATAATCGAGAATTTCAATAAGCATTTTTCTACGCCTTGGCATGCTTTGCCAGGCACCCTCAACAGCAACCCGCCAAAGCCCCCACCATTTCTCCTTTACCCAAATCCAGATAGCTAATGTTCCGAAAGAGCTGCAACATCTGGACCCCTACAAATCAGCCGGGCTAGACAGTCTGGACCTTCTCTTTCTAAAATGATCTGCCAAAATTGTTGCAACCCCTATTACTAGTCTGTTCAACCTCTCTTTCGTATCATCTGAGATTCCCAAAGATTGGAAAGCTGCCGCGGTCATCCCCCTCTTCAAAGGGGGTGACACTCTAGACCCAAACTGTTGCAGATCTATATCCATCCTGCCCTGCCTTTCTAAGTTCTTCGAAAGCCAAGTTAACAAACAGATTACCAACCATTTCGAATCCCACCGTACCTTCTCCGCTATGCAATCTGGTTTCAGAGCTGGTCATGGGTGCACCTCAGCCACGCTCAAGGTCCTAAACGATATCATTAACCGCCATCGATAAAGACAGTACTGTGCAGCCGTCTTCATCGACCTGGCCAAGGCTTTCGACTCTGTTAATCACCGTATTCTTATCGGCAGACTCAACCGCCTTGGTTTCTCAAAAGACTGTTTCGCCTGGTTCACCAACTACTTCTCTGACAGAATTCAGTCAAATCGGAGACTCGCCTGGTTCACCAACTAACAAACTAACAAACCTCCAGACGAGATGCCATACAACACTCCTTCTGTGGCCTCCAACTGCTCTTAAAAGCAAGTAAAACTAAATGCATGCTCTTCAACCGATCGCTGCCCGCACCCGGCCACCCGACAAGCATCACTACTCTGGACAGTTCTGACTTAGAATATGTGGACAACTACAAATACCTAGGTGTCTGGTTAGACTGTAAACTCTCCTTCCAGACTCACAGTAAGCATCTCCAATCCAAATTGTTATCTAGAATTGGCTTCCTATTTCGCAACAAAGCCTCCTTCACGCTGCAAAACACCCTCGTAAAACGGATCGGCGATGCCTCCAACACTGGATGCTCTTGTTGGCTGACCCTCGCTAAATGTTCGACGCCAAAACATTTGGCTCCAGGTCATCTATAAGTCTTTGCTAGGTAAAGCTCCGCCTTATCTCAGTTCACTGGTCACCATAGCAACACCCACCCGTAGCACGCGCTCCAGCACGTATATCTCACAGTTCATCCCCAAAGCCAACACCTCCTTTGGCCGCCTTTCCTTCGAGTTCTCTGCTGCCAATGACTGGAAAGAATTGCAAAAATCGCTGAAGTTGGAGACTTATATCTCCCTCATTAACTTTAAGCATCAGCTATCTGAGCAGCTTACCGATCGCTGCAGTTGTACACAGCCCATCTGTAAGTAGCCCATCCAATTGCCTACCTCGTCCCCATGTTTTTTACTTTTTTTGCTCTTTTGCACATCCAGTATTTCTACTTGCACATCATCATCTGCACATCTATCACTCCAGTGTTAATTTGCTAAATTGTAATTACTTTGATACTATGGCCTATTTATTGCCTTACCTCCGTACTCCATTTGCACACACTGTATATAGATTTTTCTATTGTGTTATTGACTGTATGTTTGTTTATCCCACGTGTAACGATGCGTTGTTTTTGTCACACTGCTTTGCTTTATCTTGGCCAGGTTGCAGTTCTAAATGAGAACTTGTTCTCAACTGACCTACCTGGTTAAACTATCTTTATGTTCATTATATATAACATATCATTATGTTAAATAAAAAAATAAAAAAATAATAATCATAACTTTATTGACAACACCCAAGTGGATACTGTCATTAACGCTGTTCTTCAATAATTACACATAATTCTTAATACTGTAGCTGTTTAGTTACAGTCACATGTTCAACTATCATCAGCTGATCCAGGAAATAATTTTCTGAATGACAGTCACATGACAAACATCACAACATGCAACAACAACCAAAGTGCTTCTTCATTCATTACTCTGGTAAAGACAGTTATGCCATGCTCCACGTTGGATCCAACATCCCTAACAAATTGATGTTTGTAATGTTATTGTTTGCTTGATTTACTGTCGGGTCTCGTTAGTCTGTTTGGACACAGATACTTTTGCTCATAATGTGTAGAGAACAGTTCCTTGATGGATAGGCTATTGTACAACACACAGAGCTATTTTCCTTTATTTGTTGTTAGGTGAAGTTATGGGTCCTACAGTAGGTCTATGTTATTGTTATGGGTCCTACAGTATGTCTGTTATTGTTATGGGTCCTACAGTAGGTCTACGTTATTGTTAGGTGAGGTTATGGGTTCTACAGTAGGTCTGTTATTGTTTTGGGTCCTACAGTAGGTCTATGTTATTGTTAGGTGAAGTTATGGGTCCTACGGTAGGTCTATGTTATTGTTATGGGTCCTACAGTAGGTCTATGTTGTTGTTAGGTGAAGTTTTGGGTCCTACAGTAGGTCTATGTTGTTGTTAGGTGAAGTTTTGGGTCCTACAGTAGGTCTATGTTATTGTTATGGGTCCTACAGTAGGTCTATGTATGTCATGCAACAACAACCAAAGTGCTTCTTCGTTCATTACAGGTATATTTGTTGTTAGGTGAAGTTATGGGCCAATTTGGCAAACCGTGTACAAACCCTCATTGTCAGGTTGATGGAAAAGACAAAGAGCATTTTACTGGTTGAAGTGTTTTTTAAATACAGCGGTTGATTTGCGATGATGACAAAAACATTATATTAAGCAGGACATTCAAACGAGCCTTATAATTATAATCCAAAGTAGTGTGAAATGCACTCATAAGCAACCTGGAAATGGAGGTTACTCCCCTGAGTTTTCCCCCATTCACATTCAGAATACATTGTGAAAAACTAAAATCTTTGCTCACCATTTTTGCTCCAGGCAGATATACTACATCCATAAATAGTGGTTTCTTCATTACCAGATATACTACATCCATAACTAGAGGTTTCCTCATTACCAGATATACTACATCCATAACTAGTGGTCTAGTGGACATTTAGAATGACAACACATTACAGAGTAGCCTAGTGGGATTATTCACAAAATTATCTGGTGATCAGGTTATGAAATGTTATGACAAAGCCATTTTAGTTTCCATGTTTCACTTGAAATATTAAATGATTTATAGTCCTAGGTCTATGTTATGGGTCCTACAGTAGGTCTATGTTGTTGTTAGGTGAAGTTATGGGTCTTACAGTAGGTCTATGTTGTTGTTAGGTTAAGTTATGGGCCCTACAGTAGGTCTATGTTTATGTTATGGGTCCTACAGTAGGTCTATGTTATTGTTAGGTGAAGTTATGGGTCCTACAGTAGATCTATGTTATTGTTAGGTTAAGTTATGGGTCTTACAGTAGGTCTATGTTATTAGGGGAAGTTATGGGTCCTACAGTAGGTCTATGTTGTTGTTAGGTGAAGTTATGGGTCCTACAGTAGGTCTATGTTGTTGTTAGGTGAAGTTATGGGTCCTGCAGTAGGTCTATGTTATTTTTAGGTGAAGTTATGGGTCCTACAGTAGGTCTATCTTGTTGTTAGGTGAAGTTATGGGTCCTACAGTAGGACTATGTTGTTGTTAGGGGAAGTTATGGGCCAATTTGTTAAACACTTAATGTACAAACCCTCAGTTTCAGGCTGATGGCAACGCTAGCTAAAGAGCATTTTACTGGTTGAAGTGTTTTATAAGTATAAAGCAGTTGATTTGCGACAATAACACAAACATATTAAGCAGGAGATTCAAAATAGCCTAACAGTTGTAATCCAATAGTAATGTGAAATGCACTCATTTCAACACACACAGGAGAGAAACCATATAGCTGTGATCAATGTGGGAAGAGTTTTGCTAAATCTAGCTCTCTGACTACACACCAGAGAACACACACAGGAGAGAAACCATATAGCTGTGATCAATGTGGGAAGAGTTTTACTTGGCTAAAAAGCCTGAATATACACAAGCGGACACACACAGGGGAAGAGATACTCTGATAAAAGATCTCTGATTAAACATAAAGTATACATGGAGTTGTTTCATGATATCAATGAAATAATGTCACAGTGTAGAATGTTTTAACATTGTAGTAGGAGTATTTTAATGATGTCACAATGTAGAATGATTTAACATTGTAGAATGAGTATTTTAATGATATCACAATGTAGAATGTTTTAACATTGTAGTAGGAGTATTTTAATGATGTCACAATGTAGAATGTTTAAACATTGTAGTAGGAGTATTTTAATGATGTCACAATGTAGAAGCCTAAACATTTGTCCCTGTTACACTTCCCACGTTGGTGACCCACTTGAATCAAAATGCAACACTTCAAAATGTAGCAAGCTGTTTTCTACAAATTGTCCTCTAACCAGGGATGTACACATTACTCCCAGATTCTGTGTGGTTTTTGAGCTGTTAGTTTTAACAGGACGTGCAACCTCATCTCCCTTCTGTCACACAATTGATTTCAACATGATATCGATGAGTTATGACAAATAAGTGTTGTGTTCCTTTGTTTAGCGACCCCTAGATTTAAATGCATCACTCCAAAATGTAGCTGACTGTTTTCTGCAGGTTGTCCTCTAACCAGTGAGGTAAAATATATCTCCCATTTCCATGTGTTTTTTTTAGTTGTGTTAGTTTCAACAGCAGGTACAACCTGATTTCCCCCTAATCGATATCAGTGATTTATTGCTACTTGTCAAAACAACAGCGTTTCTGGTGCTTGTGCAGTTTATAAGGAGCTTGTTTAAATAAATATAAATACAAGTAATATGATTATTGTGGCAGATGTTTGTGTATATAGTACATTTTACGTTTAGGTTTTCAATTTATCACAAACTGTTTCTGCATTTGGACTATTGATTTGGACACGTTTAAACTGTGACATTGGGGATATCCCACCTAGCAAAATGTTGTTGAAAATAAGACTATTCCCGATGTACAATATAAGTTTGGTTTTAGTTGAAAGTTGAACAGAAAACGATTTAATTTCAACGTACTTGCAGCTTATACACATGGACGCAGTATAATAAATCGGTCTATAATCAATTTTATTAACAATCCTAATAAATTGAGTCATAAATATAAAATATATTTGTTG
The DNA here is from genome assembly GCF_016432855.1 of Salvelinus namaycush. Lineage (NCBI taxonomy): Eukaryota > Metazoa > Chordata > Actinopteri > Salmoniformes > Salmonidae > Salvelinus > Salvelinus namaycush. The sequence continues at coordinate 32,762 of NW_024060985.1, forward strand.
TCCTAAGGGGAAGGTGTTACAGACTTTGGTTTTTCCATTTATGTTTTGAGGTTGGACTTTAGCACGTATAGCTCGTTAGCACGTATAGCTCGTTAGCACATATAGCTCGTTAGCACGTATAGCTCGTTAGCACGTATAGCTCATTAGCACGTAGGACGCACAGATTGGTGTCACCTCGTTAGTCAGTATGTGTTACACCTGTGCTGGCTTGTCCATCTCGTTAGTGGGAAGGTGTTTCACCTGAGCTGGTCCAGGTTCTATTTAAGAGTGTCTGGCCCAGTGCTCCAGTTGTCTTGATAGATGTGGAGAGTCAACACCTTTAGTTGTTCCACTTTTTTGGTTTGCTTCCTGTCTTTAAGTTTGGTGTGGGTTTTTCTTTTGTTTGCCTCTTCTTGGGCAGATTTAGTGGGTGTCTTTTAGTTCCCAGTTGTTGTTACAAGTCAATTTTCAGTGGACACCCCCATAAAAAAACAAGCTTATATTTTGGGTTGGATATTGCATCCGATTAATATTTTAATCAATGGAATTTCCTTACGGTGCTTGTGAGTCTTCTGTTTGTTGTGTACTAAATATTTGTGTTTTTTCATGCCTGAAATGTGCTGTATAAATAAAGCTTGATTTGATTTCAACAACAAATGTTATTTTTATTTCACCTTTATTTCACCAGGTGACCATGATGTCATAATGATAGTTTAACCAGGTGACCATGATGTCATAATGATAGTTTAACCAGGTAGGCCATGATGTCATAATGATAGTTTAACCAGGTAGGCCATGATGTCATAATGATAGTTAATGATAATGATATATTTATATATCACTTTTCAACAGGAAAAGTTAAAATCACTGGAGGACGTCATGAACAATTCATTTTCTTTTTTACTTAACCTTTATTTAACCAGGTAGGCCAGTTGAGAACAAGTTCTAATTTACAACTGTGACCTGACCAAGATAAAGCAAAGCAGTGTGACAAAAACACAGTTACACATGGGATAAACAAAAGTACAGTCAATAATACAACAGAAAAATCTATATACAGTGTGTGCAAATGGAGTAAGGAGGTAAGGCAATAAATAGGCAATCGTGGCAAAATAATTACAATTTAGCAATTAAACATGAGTGATGTGCAAAGGAGCAAAAATAAATAAATAACAATATGGGGATGAGGTAGTTGTGTGTGGCTATTTACAGATGGGCTACAATAATCTGTAAGCTGCTCTGACAGCTGATGCTTAAAGTTAGTGAGGGAGATATATATGAATATATATGTACATATATATATATGAATCCAATGACCGACTGTTACGGATACAAGTGTTCTGTTCTGTATCCTGTGTGTATTTCTTTTCTCTCCTTCTCCCCTACTCACAGGTGACCATCATCATTCCCCAATCAGTCATCAATCAGTCGCTAATCAGAAGACACCTGCTCCTTTTCCCTTACCCAATCACAGTCCCTTTCCCTTGGTTTAAAACCCCTGTCAGTTGTTTTCTCCCCAGCTCAATCTCTTTTGTAAATGCCTTCTGTCTGTAGATCGCTTGTGTGTTTTGCATCTACATGTCACTTGGTCTCCATCTGTGAGTATTGTTTTTGGTTATGGTGTTTGAGTGTTTGTTTGATGGTGGGAAAAGGGGGTAACCAGACAAGTTGCCCTTGGGCTACACTACCCGTAGTTAAACATTGTTAAAAACACTAGTTAGAACTGGGCGGACCACCCCCTGTATTTTTGGTTAGTTAGTTAGCTGTTTGTGAAGTAGGCTAGTCTAGCTTAGGGGTGTTTTTGAATTATTATTCTTTCATTCCTTGGGTCCCGCTCAGCCCCTTTTCCTGCTCCCCCCATTACCGTGTGTTTATAAATAAACATTTAGTGTTTGACGGTAATTAAGTTGTCTGTGGTTATTTTTGGTTCTCACTGTTACGTTGTCACTATAATAATTTGCATGAGTTGTGTTACGGGTCCCATTACCATCACCCCTAGATTGTCGGGCCAAAGGGATTCGTAACATAACATAACATAATTCATACTAAGAGGGACCAATCGAAAGACTCTTGGTCCCTCTTAGTATGAAAATCAGTATCAATATAATGTTAAAGGATTCAACTACTGAAAACAGAAACAAACAATTGGATCAACCAGATCAATCCCACTTTTCAAGCCTGCTGAAGGCGTGGTGGAGTGGTAAACACCACCCCCGGCTCTACCAGGGGCTTGAGGTGGTCTCCCACAGCTCTGCTGGTGGAGTAGTAAACACCACCCCCGGCTCTACCAGGGGCTTGAGGTGGTCTCCCACAGCTCTGCTTATGTCATGTTCTGTGGCCTTGCTGTTCTATTTCTTGACTGCCCCAGCAACACAGAAACACAGAAACACATTTAGTCATATTATATAAAACACTCAAAGTAATGGATGTGGAGCATCTATGGCCTCAGTTACACCTGGCACCTAAATGTGACTTCTGTCATCTGATCACTCTAAGCTGCATTCGGTTCAGAACAACCAGGATGTGCCTTTAACATAGTCTGGATGCAGTCAGGCCACTGAATATCCATAAGCAATGTAAAGAGATGTTGGGAAAAGTACATTGTACACAAATTACCTTCATAATATCGAAGAACAAATGTGTGTGCCTGAGGGGAAATTAACTTTCATACAGCCAAAAGGGGTGAGAAATTACACCAATATCAGTGGACAATTTGCACTAATGTAAATAAACATGGATAATGGAACATATTCCCTTTTGCTGACGTGATGAACCGCTAAGGGGACATAAATATTTACCATCTAAACCATGTGTGACCTCTCACCTCTCTGGCTGTAGAAGTGTTCTTCCTAACCAGTCCCTCAACAGCTCTCTGACTGAGCTCCATCCTCACTTGGTCATCAGAGGAGAGGAAGGCTGAGGAGGGATGGAAGGATGAATTGATCAGTCAGTCAAAGTGTAGAGCTGCTGTCTGACAAAATCACAATTTTAGTAGTTCATTGAAGTAATTAATGCTTTATGACTGATGAATACCAACTATCAATCACTTAGATCATGTATTTTCAGGTAGAGATACATCCTTGGGAAGTCCCTAGCCCGTTGAAGTTGACATTTAAAAAGGTTAAGGTTAGGGTTTAGGGTAGGGATGTCCCAAGGATCCCGGATAGCATTGACCATTGTGCATTCTTCTGTCTCTTTTACATAGCAGGTGATGGGTTCTGACTTCTGAACTTTTAAATATGAAATATCCTTATTATGTGAAAATGAATTAAACAATAATTTATGTTGATGCTAATATGATGTACAATATTCCATGATGTTTATATATGATAACAATAGAGTAATATATTTAATATGATGTACAATATTCCATTATGTTTCTATGTGATAACAATAGAGTAATATATTTAATATGCCATATAGTATATATATACTATTTTTTTAACAGCTTTACTAATTCATTTTTATTAACTTCATTATTATTATGATTCAGCTGACTGCCCAGTTCACCGTCTCACCTCATACCGTATTGGAGCAGCAGCTGACTGCCCAGTTCAACGTCAGTTCACCGTCTCACCTCATACTGTATTGGAGCAGCAGCAGCTGACTGCCCGGTTCAACGTCAGTTCACCGTCTCACCTCATACTGTATTGGAGCAGCAGCAGCTGACTGCCCGGTTCAACGTCAGTTCACCGTCTCACCTCATACTGTATTGGAGCAGCAGCAGCTGACTGCCCGGATCAACGTCAGTTCACCGTCTCACCTCATACTGTATTGGAGCAGCTGACTGCCCGGTTCAACATCAGTTCACCGTCTCACCTCATACTGTATTGGAGCAGCTGACTGCCCGGTTCAACATCAGTTCACCGTCTCACCTCATACTGTATTGGAGCAGCAGCAGCTGACTGCCCGGTTCAACATCAGTTCACCGTCTCACCTCATACTGTATTGGAGCAGCAGCAGCTGACTGCCCAGTTCAACATCAGTTCACCGTCTCACCTCATACTGTATTGGAGCAGCAGCAGCTGACTGCCCAGTTCAACATCAGTTCACCGTCTCACCTCATACTGTATTGGAGCAGCAGCTGAACTTATTTCCTCCACTATAATCTTTCACAACTAGCTAACGTTAACCAACTAACTAAGGACGGTGACCTGTCCAGACGAGATGTTACAACGAACTGAATCGTCAATGGAGGTCTTCCTCTTTATATAGCCTGCTACAGCATGCAATAATATTAACTCACAAGGGGGCATAACGTTACATGTACAATACTATCCCATTTTGTAAACGTTACATGGACAATACTATCCCATTTTGGAAACGTTACATGGACAATACTATCCCATTTTGTAAACGTTACATGGACAATACTATCCCATTTTGGAAACGTTACATGGACAATACTATCCCATTTTGTAGATGTTACATGGACAATACTATCCCATTTTGGAAACGTTACATGGACAATACTATCCCATTTTGTAGATGTTACATGGACAATACTATCCCATTTTGGAAATGTTACATGGACAATAGTATCCCATTTTGGAAACGTTACATGTAGAATACTATCCCATTTTGGAAACGTTACATGGACAATACTATCCCATTTTGGACACGTTACATGGACAATACTATCCCATTTTGGAAACGTTACATGGACAATACTATCCCATTTTGGAAACGTTACATGTACAATACTATCCCATTTTGGAAACGTTACATGTACAATACTATCCCATTTTGGAAACGTTACACTTACAATACTGTCCCATTTTGGAGACGCTACCACTTTTGTATAAATGCCCTTCAGAATCCAAACACAGTATTTTCACGCAGCAAAATGTTGCGTATAATCTTTCAAGTCAGCCTGATAAAATTTTGAACAATTTGTGTACAAAGATATCTTGAAATGTGATATTAGGCCTGTATGGCAGTACTGTTACTGTATGGCAGTACTGTATTGGCTAGTGCTTTCTCCAATATGTTCTTATATTTTGCATTCAATTGTATGTCGATGCCATTTATCTTTCAATATTTATTGAATATATATATATTTTAATGCTTGTAAGAATATTCTTTGACACATTTTCTCTTCCTTTGAAAATCTTATAGGATAGAACATGGACACAATGCAATCGGGATCAAGAAGAAGGTACAGATCTGTTGTAGGACAGCTGCATTTGAAGTGTACATTTAACCTACATAGCAGTCAATACAAACTAACATCTATTAGCATACAAATGTTTGCAAATGATCAGTTCAGATCTTCTCAGAAATGAATCAAGTCCATGGAATGGATATAGACAAAAAGATAATTCAAGGACTATCAGAGGTCGAGAGGCGAGGCAGGGGTGAGGACATCATCCTGCTATTTTGACAGTCCCTGAAGGACAATACAGAAGAGGGATTTGCTCTTATTCCTTCCCTTTCTCTAATGTATTTTGTAATAAAATTAGCAAGTGTAGTAAGATCATTGCTTTACTTTACTAGGACTGGAGACCACAGCAGCGATTCTGCTCTTGCCCAACCTCTTCAATGAGGACCCGAGTGGCCTTTATGTCCGTGACAAGGTATGCCTATGCACCAATCATCTGTTTCTTCATTAACATAGGTGTGCATGCTTATATAAAACTACAGCTGAACATTTGTTATGTTCTTGTTAATTGTATGTGTATTAATCTTTTCTTACTTTTGTTGACACAGATTTCACCGCTCTTCACTCCTTTACTGCACATCGGTGGAAATCCATTTCACCATGAGAGTGAAATCCCGCTGGCCTTTTGATGGGGAGAACATCCACGCCCTCGAGGACGTCCCCATGGGACATGGGGCTCTGCTAGGGCTGTATTTTTTATTTTCCCTTAAATTTCCCAAAAATGTCAGAAAAACACTTATGTTGTTAAGTTACTGTCTTCTGGGGATAAGAGAAGTTGCGGTGAAGTTACCAGGGCCGGTCATAAAGATGGCAAACATCCTAACATAACTAAGTGGATACGATATACACACTAAAGCTGAAAAAATCTGTATTTAGCATCAAGTCTACAATATTGTTAATTTACCTATGATTCATTTTTAATGCATGTTTTTATTGTACCTCATTATTTATATTCTGACGCCACATTTCTTTTTTCTCAGTCTCTTTTTAGCTTTTTTTCTGAAAGTATTTTCTCAACTGCGATACCAACTCCAGTCAGCTGATGGCGATGTGCGTCTTTCAGGTGATTCTGCCACTGTGACGTAGAATCTAGTGGACGGGGCGCTTCTTCAACATCAACAGCTAGTCAGACACCGTGGTAGCTTGCTAGTCAAAATAGCCGAAATATTGAAGTTCTTTGGACTGTGTCGGTGTACAGCCACTGTGTAATCAACACAATTATATCGTATCTACTTTTCATTTCATATTTAAGTTGTTGTTAGCAAGCTATCTGAGTTGGCTTGATAAATTAGCCTAGCACTACGCTAATGCTAGCTAGCTGTTATCCCCGACCATGAGCTCACTAAACTTCTCTCCTCCTGTTAAAGAAGAGGATTTCTGCTGGACGGAGCAAGAAGCTCTGGGGCTGAACATTATCGTGAAAGAGGAGGAGGAAGAAGAGGATGTCACAGTAAAACAAGAAGTAGAGCATGAGGCTGTTACAGTGAAAGAAGAAGAGAAAGACGTTACAGTGAAAGAAGAGGAAGACGCGTTCAGAGTGAAAGAGGAGGAGGATGCAGTTTATGGAGTGGAGGAGGAGGATATGACTGTCACATTGAAAAAGGAGGGGGAGGAAACTGGATATCTGGGCCCGGTTTCCCAAACGCATCTTAAGGCATCCAATGGTTCTAACGGTGAACTTAGCCATAAGATGGTTTTGAGAAACCGGGCCCTGATTAACAAAAGTAAGTACTGTCTTAAAAACAGAGGCACAAACTCTGCAGTTGTTGAACTGATGTGTGGTGTTAAAGGGGAAATCTGCAATTGCTACATCCATATTGTGATTTTTAAATTATTTATTTATAGCCATTGATTCTTGAAGAATATAACACATGCCTCATGAGCTTAGTTCAACTGTTGTACCCCATCAGAATCCCAAATAAGCTTTTTTTACTCCAATGTTTAGAAACAATGTAAACCAACACTGTATAGCCTCAACATGTTTTGAATTTTTTATTTATTTTACCTTTATTTATACAGTTTTTTTTCTCATTGAGAATCTTTCCAAGAGAGACCTGGTCCAATAGCAATGTTGACAAAAACAAACACTGTATCCTATATCCTAAAAACAGGGTAAAACTATGTAAACCAACACTGTATAGCCTCAACATGGTTAAAACGCTAATGTTGATATCATGGATGGTCAGTCCTTTGCATCCATAGGTCTGTCTATGAATTTGAGAGTAGTTACATTTCTCCAGCCCCATCATCTTATTACCAAAACAGTGGTGGAATTACAGCTTTGTTATTGGTTGACTGCAGATTGGTTGATTGATTGTTGTGTGGCTTTTTAAAAAAGGGCAACCTAGGATTTAAACAGAAACAAAATGGCTGCCCAGAGACTTGGTTTGGTAAACAGCTGAGGGATGGGGGAAGGAGAAATGTAACCACTGAAATTCATAGAGAAAGCTATTGTATCAACCTTAACACAAAACCTAGGGACCTCGTCAAGGAGTTCAGACATCTTGGCGTAACAGTTATAAGGTGTTGTCTTGACAGTCGCTGGACCCAGGTTTGAGTCCAGCTCAGGGATACCCCATGAATTCACTACACTATGAATATAAGGACTGGCCATCCATGATGTCATAATGATAGTTTAACCAGGTTTCTAGGCTATATGTTATATTCTAGAATTCATCCATGATGTCATAATGATAGTTTAACCAGGTTTCTAGGATATATAGTATATTCTAGAATTCATCCATTATGTCATAATGATAGTTTAACCAGGTTTCTAGGATGTATAGTATATTCTAGAATTCATCCATCATGTCATAATGATAGTTTAACCAGGTTTCTAGGCTATATAGTATATTCTAGAATTGCCAGTGTAGATTTCCTGTGGGGGTCAAATTGTTAGAGCTGTTGATAAGTCATTGTATAATATTCAGCATTTATTTTCATGCCATTACATCAATAACGCCCAACCAGAAGAGAAGAAACTCTTCCTGAACCACCTCCTCCTGCCGGCCTTCATACATTCTGACGTTGCTGGTAATCGGCTACACAAGCAGTCAGCAACCTACATTTGGAGTGCAAATGTATCTTACATTTACATTACATTTAAGTCATTTAGCAGACGCTCTTATCCAGAGCGACTTACAAATTGGTGCATTCACCTTATGATATCCAGTGGAACAACCACTTTACAATAGTGCATCTAACTCTTTTAAGGGTGGGGGGTGGGTTAGAAGGATTACTTTATCCTATCCTAGGTATTCCTTAAAGAGGTGGGGTTTCAGGCGTCTACGGAAGGTGGTGATTGACTCCGCTGACCTGGCGTCGTGAGGGAGTTTGTTCCACCATTGGGGTGCCAGAGCAGCGAACAGTTTTGACTGGGCTGAGCGGGAACTGTACTTCCTCAGAGGTAGGGAGGCGAGCAGGCCAGAGGTGGATGAACGCAGTGCCCTTGTTTGGGTGTAGGGCCTGATCAGAGCCTGAAGGTACGGAGGTGCCGTTCCCCTCACAGCTCCGTAGGCAAGCACCATGGTCTTGTAGCGGATGCGAGCTTCAACTGGAAGCCAGTGGAGAGAGCGGAGGAGCGGTGTGACGTGAGAGAACTTGGGAAGGTTGAACACCAGACGGGCTGCGGCGTTCTGGATGAGTTGTAGGGGTTTAATGGCACAGGCAGGGAGCCCAGCCAACAGCAAGTTGCAGTAATCCAGACGGGAGATGACAAGTGCCTGGATTAGGACCTGCGCCGCTTCCTGTGTGAGGCAGGGTCGTACTCTGCGAATGTTGTAGAGCATGAACCTACAGGAACGGGTCACCGCCTTGATGTTAGTTGAGAACGACAGGGTGTTGTCCAGGATCACGCCAAGGTTCTTAGCACTCTGGGAGGAGGACACAATGGAGTTGTCAACCGTGATGGCGAGATCATGGAACGGGCAGTCCTTCCCCGGGAGGAAGAGCAGCTCCGTCTTGCCGAGGTTCAGCTTGAGGTGGTGATCCGTCATCCACACTGATATGTCTGCCAGACATGCAGAGATGCGATTCGCCACCTGGTTATCAGAAGGGGGAAAGGAGAAGATTAATTGTGTGTCGTCTGCATAGCAATGATAGGAGAGACCATGTGAGGATATGACAGAGCCAAGTGACTTGGTGTATAGCGAGAATAGGAGAGGGCCTAGAACAGAGCCCTGGGGGACACCAGTGGTGAGAGCACGTGGTGCGGAGACAGATTCTCGCCACGCCACCTGGTAGGAGCGACCTGTCAGGTAGGACGCAATCCAAGCGTGGGCCGCGCCGGAGATGCCCAACTCGGAGAGGGTGGAGAGGAGGATCTGATGGTTCACAGTATCAAAGGCAGCCGATAGGTCTAGAAGGATGAGAGCAGAGGAGAGAGAGTTAGCTTTAGCAGTGCGGAGCGCCTCCGTGACACAGAGAAGAGCAGTCTCAGTTGAATGACTAGTCTTGAAACCTGACTGATTTGGATCAAGAAGGTCATTCTGAGAGAGATAGCAGGAGAGCTGGCCAAGGACGGCACGTTCAAGAGTTTTGGAGAGAAAAGAAAGAAGGGATATTGGTCTGTAGTTGTTGACATCGGAGGGATCGAGTGTAGGTTTTTTCAGAAGGGGTGCAACTCTCGCTCTCTTGAAGACGGAAGGGACGTAGCCAGCGGTCAAGGATGAGTTGATGAGCGAGGTGAGGTAAGGGAGAAGGTCTCCGGAAATGGTCTGGAGAAGAGAGGAGGGGATAGGGTCAAGCGGGCAGGTTGTTGGGCGGCCGGCCGTCACAAGACGCGAGATTTCATCTGGAGAGAGAGGGGAGAAAGAGGTCAAAGCACAGGGTAGGGCAGTGTGAGCAGAACCAGCGGTGTCGTTTGACTTAGCAAACGAGGATCGGATGTCGTCGACCTTCTTTTCAAAATGGTTGACGAAGTCATCCGCAGAGAGGGAGGAGAGGGGGGAGGGGGAGGAGGATTCAGGAGGGAGGAGAAGGTGGCAAAGAGCTTCCTAGGGTTAGAGGCAGATGCTTGGAATTTAGAGTGGTAGAAAGTGGCTTTAGCAGCAGAGACAGAAGAGGAGAATGTAGAGAGGAGGGAGTGAAAGGATGCCAGGTCCGCAGGGAGGCGAGTTTTCCTCCATTTCCGCTCGGCTGCCCGGAGCCCTGTTCTGTGAGCTCGCAATGAGTCGTCGAGCCACGGAGCAGGAGGGGAGGACCGAGCCGGCCTGGAGGATAGGGGACATAGAGGGTCAAAGGATGCAGAAAGGGAGGAGAGGAGGGTTGAGGAGGCAGAATCAGGAGATAGGTTGGAGAAGGTTTGAGCAGAGGGAAGAGATGATAGGATGGAAGAGGAGAGAGTAGCGGGGGAGAGAGAGCGAAGGTTGGGACGGCGCGATACCATCCGAGTAGGGGCAGTGTGGGAAGTGTTGGATGAGAGCGAGAGGGAAAAGGATACAAGGTAGTGGTCGGAGACTTGGAGGGGAGTTGCAATGAGATTAGTGGAAGAACAGCATCTAGTAAAGATGAGGTCAAGCGTATTGCCTGCCTTGTGAGTAGGGGGGAAGGTGAGAGGGTGAGGTCAAAAGAGGAGAGGAGTGGAAAGAAGGAGGCAGAGAGGAATGAGTCAAAGGTAGACGTGGGGAGGTTAAAGTCACCCAGAACTGTGAGAGGTGAGCCATCCTCAGGAAAGGAACTTATCAAGGCGTCAAGCTCATTGATGAACTCTCCAAGGGAACCTGGAGGGCGATAAATGATAAGGATGTTAAGCTTGAAAGGGCTGGTAACTGTGACAGCATGGAATTCAAAGGAGGCGATAGACAGATGGGTCAGGGGAGAAAGAGAGAATGTCCACTTGGGAGAGATGAGGATCCCAGTGCCACCACCCCGCTGACCAGAAGCTCTCGGGGTGTGCGAGAACACGTGGGCAGACGAGGAGAGAGCAGTAGGAGTAGCAGTGTTATCTGTGGTAATCCATGTTTCCGTCAGTGCCAAGAAGTCGAGGGACTGGAGGGAAGCATAGGCTGAGATGAACTCTGCCTTGTTGGCCGCAGATCGGCAGTTCCAGAGGCTGCCGGAGACCTGGAACTCCACGTGGGTCGTGCGCGCTGTGACCACCAGGTTAGAGTGGCAGCGGCCACGCGGTGTGAAGCGTTTGTATGGTCTGTGCAGAGAGGAGAGAAGAGAGATAGACAGACACATTGTTGACAGGCTACAGAAGAGGCTACGCTAATGCAAAGGAGATTGGAATGACAAGTGGACTACACATCTCGAATGTTCAGAAAGTTAAGCTTACGTTGCAAAAAATCTTATTGACTAAAATGATACAGTACTGCTAGCTGGTGAAGTAGGCTAGCTAGCAGTGGCTGCGTTGTTAACTTTGTTTGAAAGTGTAGCTGGCTAGGTAACCTCGATAACTGGCTAGGTAACCTCGACAACCTCGATAATTACTCTAAACTACACAATTATCTTGGATACAAAGACAGCAAAGACAACTATGTAGCTAGCTAACACTACACTAATCAAGTCGTTCCGTTGTAATGTAATAGTTTCTACAGTGCTGCTATTCGGTAGAAGTTGGCTAGCTGGCTAGCTAGCAGTGTTGACTAGGTAGGAGAACGGCGGCGCGGCGGACGAAAATAGCTGGCTAGCTAACCTCGATAATTACTCTAAACTACACAATTATCTTTGATACAAAGACGGCTATGTAGCTAGCTAAGAAAAAATTGCTAAGATCAAACAAATCAAACCGTTGTACTGTAATGAAATGAAATGAAATGTAATACTACCTGTGGAGCGAAGCGAAATGCGACTACTCGCTCCAACCCGGAAGTGCATTATTACCATTTCTACTGATCTGGTGCCAGTTATGATTTTCATATGTTCATTTTACTGGAACAGTTTAATTTCATTGATAATAGTATCTCAAAATCATTGTCTGTGATTAATCTACATTCTATCTAAATCTAAATGAAAATTATACAAATCTAAAAGTAACTTTTATAGCCCACTATGTAAAAAATTGCCTACATAAAGCCAACACATAAAAACGTTGCAGTCTGCATTTAGAAAATATCCTGATAAAAATATCCTAGAAATCACTTTGGCTGCACATGGCCTGTCTACAACAAGCTTGCAACATTTTATAACATTTTCTGGGCTCTCAGTTTTCCCACGCCAGTGAGTTTGGGACAGACACAGCTGTCGGCTATTTGTGCAAAGTATAAGAAGTAATCAGGTATTTTATGACATTTCCACTGGATCAGCGCTTTACATTTTTCCCTTTTGTGCCAAGTGGTTATCGAAAGGGCGAGAGCTGGAAATATTTTAAGAAATTACTTTAAGGAACTATTTGAAATTTGAAATTTGAAATTGATTTTGATTAGACTTTGTTTACTTGCTGTTTGGAGGTGAAGAGAAATGTGCTTTGAGAAGCTCCACAACTCATTAGTGGTGCAGCGTTAAGTTTGCAAAATCCAATGGTTTTAACCGAGAGTCACCTTAACTTTATTGACACCCAAATGGATACTGTCATTAACGCGGTTCTTCAATAATTACACATCATTCTTAATACTGAAGCTGTTTAGTTAGTCACATGTTCATCTATCATCAGCTGATCCAGGAAATAATTTTCTGAATGACAGTCAAATGACAAACATCACGACATGCAACAACAACCAAAGTGCTTCTTCATTCATTACTCTGGTAAAGACAGTTATGCCGTGCTCCACGTTGGATCCAACATCCCTAACAAATTGATGTTTATAATGTGTTATTGTCTGCTTGATTTACAGTAATGTCTCGTTTGTCTGTTTGGACACAGAGATACTTAGCTCATAATGTGTAGAGAACTGTTCCTTGATGGATCGGCTATTGTACAACACACAGAGCTATTTTCCTTTATTCAGGACATTTAGAATGACAACACATTACAGAGTAGCCTAGTGGGATTATTCACCAAATTATCTGGTGACCAGGTTATGAAATGTCACGACAAAGACATTTTAGTTTCCATGTTTCACCTGAAATATTAAATTGTTTATAGTCCTAGGTCTATGTTATTGTTAGGTGAAGTTATGGGTTCTACAGTAGGTCTATGTTGTTATTAGGTGAAGTTATGGGTCCTACAGTAGGTCTATGTTATTGTTTGGTGAAGTTATGGGCCAATTTGTCAAACACTTAGTGGACAAACCCTCATTGTCAGGCTGATGGCAAAGCCTAAGAACATTTTACTGGTTGAAGTGTTTCAGTTTAAAGTAATTGATTTGCCGCAATAACACACACATATTAAGCAGGAGATTCAAACGAGCCTTACAATTATAATCCAAAGTAATGTGAAATGGACTCATAAGCAACCTGGAAATGGAGGCTATTATTGCTGTCAGCCTATGAGAACTCCCCTGAGTTTTCCCACACGGTGGTGAACTAGTGAATAGACAACAGAGGTTAATGTGAGTTTCCTTGAGAAGCACTCCTGATCTTGTGCTGTAATATTCAGAATACATTGTGAAAACTAAAATCTTTGCTCACCATTTTTGCTCCAGGCAGATATACTACATCCATAACTAGTGGTTTCCTCATTACCAGATATACTACATCCATAACTAGTGGTTTCCTCATTACCAGATATACTACATCCATAACTAGTGGTTTCCTCATTACCAGATATACTACATCCATAACTAGTGGTTTCCTCTTTACCAGATATACTACATCCATAACTAGTGGTTTCCTCATTACCAGATATACTACATCCATAACTAGTGGTTTCCTCATTACCAGATATACTACACCCATAACTAGTGGTTTCCTCATTACCAGATATACTACATCCATAACTAGTGGTTTCCTCATTACCAGATATACTACATCCATAACTAGCGGTTTCCTCATTAGCAGGGAGGAGTTTCTGCAACCAAATTGCGTGTGCATCGCCCTCGTGCCGCAATTTTAGCAAACACAGAAAGGGGCCTATATTGGACACCAAAAGTCGTCTGGCACACTGCTTAGAGTTTCAACAACTTGAATAACTTATTCCTAGCCGACAATCATCGATGTTACTACTAATGTGAAAACAAGACAAAATATCACTATTGTTCCTGTCTTGACTGTCTTAATTGTTAAATTTAACAGACGTCAATTGTTGTACAACTTCATTGGTATGCTCTGGGCATCACCCTTTACCTCAAAGAAACAGTGGATTTCTGCTGTTGTGGGCCTTTAACTTTTTATGGCTGCAGGGGCAGTATTGAGTAGCTTGGATGAAAGGTGCCCATTTCAAACGGCCTCGTACTCAATTCTTGCTCGTACAATATGCATATTATTATTACTATTGGATAGAAAACACTCTCAAGTTTCTAAAACCGTTTGAATTATATCTGTGAGTAAAACAGAACTCCTTTTACAGCAAACTTCCTCTCAGAAAGTGAAAAATCTGAAATCGAGGCTCTGTTCCAGGGCCTCCCTATTCATTTGCTTGAAATCTATTAGTATACATGCACTTCATATGCCTTCCACTAGATGTCAATAGGCAGTGAGAGAAGAAATGGAGTGTATAGCTTGATCTGAGGTCAAAAGAGAGCTCTTGGAATGACATGACCCCAATTTCCTTTGTTCAGGAAGGCGCGAGAAGGAACTCTGGATTGCCTTCTGAAAAGCTTTCATTATAGACGGCTAATATCTCCGGCTTTGATTTTATTTGATAAATGTGATAATATCATCGTAAAGTATGTTTTTTCAATATAGTTTTATTGAAATTGAAATTTTATCGGGAGTTTTGGCGTGTTCCGTTCTCTGCGTTTGGTGGTGATGGAGAGCTTCGCGCCACTTGGCTAGCTTTGGTTGCTAATTCGAGAGGAAAAAAGGACATTCTAAAACCAAACAACGATTGTTCTGGACAAAGGACCCCTTGTACAAGATTCTGATGGAAGCAAAAGTAGGACCCATTTATGATGTCATTTCTGTCGAAAATGTTTAGTATTATCTTCCGCCCTTATTTTGGGCGCTGTCTCGATATAACGTAAGCTGTATGTCGTACAAAAGTTATTTTTAGAATTCTAACACGGCGATTGCATTAAGAACTAGTGTATCTATCATTTGCTGTACAACATGTATTTTTTAGGAAAGTTTATTATGAGTTATTTGGTCAGAATAGGTGAGTGTCAGAAATATATCCGGAGATTCTTTAAAATAGTTGCTACGTTTTCACAATGTATAACCATGGATTTCAGCTCTAAATATGCACATTTTCGAACAAAACATAAGTGTATTGTATAACCTGATGTTATAGGACTGTCATCTGATGAAGTTTGTCCAGGTTAGTGAAATTATATATCTTTTGCTGTTTTTTTGCGATCACTAACTTTTGCTGCTGATAAATGGGTTGTGTTTTTGGCTATTGTGGTAAGCTAATATAATGCTATATTGTGTTTTCGCTGTAAAACACTTAAAAAATCTGAAATATTGGCTGGATTCACAAGATGTTTGTCTTTCATTTGCTGTATGTATTTTTCATAAATGTTTTATGATGAGTATTTAGGTATTTCACGTTGGTCTCTATAATTACTCTGGCTGCTTCGGTGCTATTTGTGATGGTAGCTGCAATGTAAAACTATGATTTATACCTGAAATATGCACATTTTTCGAACAAAACATAGATTTATTGTATAACATGTTATAAGACTGTCATCTGATGAAGTCGTTTCTTGGTTAGTTTGGTTGGTTCTTGGTTAGTTTGGTTGGTTTTGTGCAAGCTACCTGTGCTGTGAAAAATGTCTGTGCTTTTTTGTATTTGGTGGTGAGCTAACATAAATATGTGGTGTTTTCGCTGTAAAACATTAAAAAAATCGGACATGTTGGCTGGATTCACAAGATGTTTATCTTTCATTTGCTGTATTGGACTTGTTAATGTGTGAAAGTTAAATATTTCTAAAAAATATCTTTTGAATTTGGCGCCCTGCACTTGGACTGGCTGTTGTCATAAGTGTACCGACATCGGGCTTGCAGCCATATTAACCATCTGTATGACTTTGATGTTCACACAGGAGAGAGACGGGACTATCGTGGATCGTCTGGGGAGCCTCAACAACATCATGATGCTGACGAGGCAGAGAAGAGTCTCTCCAGATCAGAACACTTCAAGAAACACTCGCGGAGATCCACAGGGAAGAAATCTCACTGCTGCTCTGACTGTGGGAAGAGATTCACCTCCTCAGCAGGCATTATAATTCATCAGAGAATCCACACAGGAGAGAAACCTTTTAGCTGTGATGAATGTGGGAAGAGTTTTACTACGTCTTGCAATCTGACACGACACCAGAGAACACACACAGGAGAGAAACCTTATACCTGTTATCAATGTGGGAAGAGTTTTGTTTCATCTGGCCTTCTGACTGTACACCAGAGAATACACACAGGAGAGAAACATTATAGCTGTAATCAATGTGGGAAGAGTTTTACTCAGCTAAGCAACCTGATAACACACCAGAGAACACACACAGGTGAGAAACCGTACAGCTGTGATCAATGTGGGAAGAGTTTTACTCAGCTAAGCAACCTGATAGCACACCAGAGAACACACACAGGCGAGAAATCTCATAGCTGTACTCAATGTGGGAAGAGTTTTACTCAGCTAAGCAACCTGATAACACACCAGAGAACACACACAGGTGAGAAACCGTACAGCTGTGATCAATGTGGGAAGAGTTTTACTCAGCTAAGCAGCCTGATAATACACCAGAGAACACACACAGGAGAGAAACCTTATAGCTGTACTCAATGTGGAAAGCGTTTTAGCCAGTCAACCAGCCTGATATCACACCAGAGAACACACACAGGCGATAAACCTTATAGCTGTACTCAATGTGGGAAGAGTTTTAGCCATTCAACCAGCCTGATATCACACCAGAGAATACACACAGGAGAGAAACCTTATAGCTGTACTCAATGTGGGAAGAGTTTTAGCCATTCAACTAGCCTGACACGACACCAGAGAACACACACAGGAGAGAAACCGTATAGCTGTGATGAATGTGGGAAGAGTTTTATAAAGTCTTGCAATCTGACGAGACACCAGAGAACACACACAGGAGAGAAATCTTATACCTGTTATCAATGTGGGAAGAGTTTTGTTTCATCTGGCCTTCTGACTGTACACCAGAGAATACACACAGGAGAGAAACCTTTTAGCTGTGATCAATGTGGGAATAGTTTTACTCAGTTAAGCAACCTGATAACACACACAGGACAGAAACCGTACAGCTGTGATCAATGTGGGAAGAGTTTTACTCAGCTAAGCAACATGATAACACACCAGAGAACACACACAGGCGAGAAATCTTATAGCTGTACTCAATGTGGGAAGAGTTTTAGCCATTCAACCAGCCTGATATCACACCAGAGAATACACACAGGAGAGAAATCTTATAGCTGTACTCATTGTGCGAAGAGTTTTAGCCATTCAACCAGCCTGATATCACACCAGAAAACACACACAGGGGAGAAATGTTATACCTTTGATGAATGTGGGAAGATTTTGTCTACTTCTAGCAATCTGACTCTACACCAGAGAACACACACAGGAGAGAAACTCTTTAGCTGTGATCAATGTGGGAAGAGTTTTACTCAGCTATGGAACCTGATATCACACCAAAGAACACACACAGGAGAGAAACACTATAGCTGTGATAAATGTGGGACGAGTTTTGTTCCATCTGGCGATCTGACAGTACACCAGAGAACACACATAGGAGAGAAGTATTTTAGCTGTAATCAATGTGGGAAGAGTTTTGTTCCATCTGGCGATCTGACAGTACACCAGGGAACACACACAGGAGATAAGTCTTTTAGCTGTAATCAATGTGGGAAGAGTTTTGTTTCATCTACTGGTCTGACAATGCACCAGAGAACACACACGGGAGAGGAACCTTTTAGCTGTGACCAGAGATAATCTGATTAAAGATATCTGATCAAATATTAGAAAATACATACATGAAGGAGTTGATTAATTCATTGATATCATGAATGTCACAATGTAGAATGTTAACACTTTGTAGTTGGAATATTTTAATAATGTCACAATGTAGATGCCTAAATGTTTGCCCCCTTATCAATTGATTTCAGCATGATATGGATATCAGCCTCAGGGGAGGAGTACTATTTATGAGATTTAACAAAAAGTGACTAACAAGAAAAGAGTTGTGTTCCACTTACCACGTTAGTGACCCACTTGAATCAAAATGCAACACTTCAGAATGTAGCGATCTGTTTTCTACAAGTTGTCCTCTAACCAGGGATGTACACATTATTCCCAGGTTCCGTGTGGTTTTTGAGCTGTTAGTTTTAACAGGACGTGCAACCTCCTCTCGCACAATTGATTTCAACATAATATCGATGAGTGATGACAAATAAGTGTTGTGTTCCTTTGTTCAGCGACCCCTACATTTAAATGCATCACTCCAAAATGTAGCTGACTGTCTTCTGCAGGTTGTCCTCTAACCAGTGAGGTGAAAGATATCTCCCATTTCCATGTGTTTTTTTAGTTGTTAGTTTCAACAGCAAGTGCAACCTGATTTCCCCCCTATTCGATGTCAGTGATTTATTGCAACTTGTCAAAACAACAGCGTTTTTGGTGCTTGTGTCCATTGTGAGGTCAACTTGGTTTCTGATTGTCTCAAGGTTTGGCAGTCAAAAAGATTTGTGTTTAGCCAGTGCGGTCCATGGATCAGAAATTATTTTGACTTTCCGTATTAGAGATGAGTTATGTTTGCGCTCGTTCCAAGGGGACGAGAGTTCTAGAAGCTTGTGAGTTTTAGGAAGGCGAGAGTTCTAGAAGCTAGTGAGTTTTAGGAAGACGAGAGTTCTAGAAGCTAGTGAGTTTTAGGAAGACGAGAGTTCTAGAAGCTAGTGAGTTTTAGGAAGGGAAAAATAAAGTTTTTTTTTCTTGTTTTTAATTGTTGACAGCCAGTAGACACCATGTTTTTATTGGTGAAGGTGAAGCATTGTAGTTGATTATAATGTGAATTGGAAGTTGTTTTCTGTTGGTGGTGCACATTCTCTTAAGGTGTTAGTCTTTGGTTTTTCCATTTATGTTTTGAGGTTGGACTTTAGCAAGTATAGCTCGTTAGCACGTTGGGCGCATGTGTCACCTCGTTAGTCAGTATGTCTTACACCTGTTCTGGCTTGTCCATCTCGTTAGTGGGAAGGTGTTTCACCTGAGCTGGTCCAGGTTCTATTTAAGAGTGTCTGGCCCAGTGCTCCAGTTGTCTTGATAGATGTGGAGAGTCAATACCTTTGGTTGCTCCACCTTTTTGGTTTGCTTCCTGTCTTTAAGTTTGGTGTGGGTTTTTCTTTTGTTTGCCTCTTCTTGGGCAGATTTAGTGGGTCTCATGGTTGGTGTCTTTTATGTCCCAGTTGTTGTTACTAGTCAACTTTCAGTGGACACTGAGAGAAAAATTGCAACATTATGTTATAATACTTTTATTGCATCAAATGGTTGTTTTATGCAACAGAATAGAGGGTTCTTAGAACTATTGTGTCTGTGTGTTCTACTGAGGATGGGCCTCTGGGAGAAAACACTGACAGGAGATTTACAATGTCTTTTGGGTGATAAAACCTAAAGAGACCGCATTCCAGAGCATGAGTTAATGTTTCTGTTCTATATGGAACCAGGGAGAGATGACCCCAGGGCCAGACCCTGGTCTCTACACAAAGAGTACTGTTTTTACAGCAGATACTGTCTGCTGAGAATTATAAGTATCTTTCATACAAATCTTAACCTTGTGACCCGTTCTATACATCTGTTGTTCGTCATGTAGGTTGAACGACCTTTGTACTTTTGTCTTGTGGCTCTCAACGAATCATCTGGGGGTGATTTGTCAACCAGCCATCATTATCGTACAGCACTCAATTGATTAACTTTATATTTGCGTGTTGTATTGACCTGCTCCCTTATTAATAAGTGAATAAAGATTTAGTTTAAGAATAACTCTGACTTGTGTGATAAGTTTGTCTCTCCTCATTTGATATGAAAGAAATTAACCACATTTGGCAACGGGGATGTGAATGACCTGGTTAACGGGGATGTGAATGACCTGGGTAAATGACCTGGCTCCTGATGACCTGGGTAAATTACCTGGGTAAATTACCTGGCTCCTGATGACCTAGGTAAATGACCTGGCTCCTGACGATCTGGGTAAATGACCTGGCTCCTGACGACCTGGGTAAATGACCTGGCTCCTGTGAACCTGGGTAAATGACCTTGCTCCTGACGACCTGGGTAAATGACCTGGCTCCTGACGACCTGGGTAAATGACCTGGCTCCTGACGACCTGGGTAAATGACCTGGCTCCTAACTACCTGGGTAAATGACCTGGCTCCTGACGACCTGGGTAAATGACCTGGCTCCTGATGACCTGGGTAAATGACCTGGCTCCTGATGACCTGGGTAAATGACCTGGCTCCTGATGACCTGGGTAAATGACCTGGCTCTTGATGACCTGGGTAAATGACCTGGCTCCTGACTACCTGGGTAAATGACCTGGCTCCTGACGACCTGGGTAAATGACCTGGCTCCTGATGACCTGGGTAAATGACCTGGCTCCTGACGACCTGGGTAAATGACCTGGGTAAATGACCTGGCTCCTGACGACCTGGGTAAATTACCTGGCTCTTGATGACCTGGGTAAATGACCTGGCTCCTGACTACCTGGGTAAATTACCTGGCTCCTGACTACCTGGGTAAATGACCTGGCTGGTGACGACCTGGGTAAATGACCTGGCTCCTGAGGACCTGGGTAAATGACCTGGGTAAATGACCTGGCTCCTGATGACCTAGGTAAATGACCTGGCTCCTGATGGTCCCGTGTGGCTCAGTTGGTAGAGCATGGCGCTTGCAACGCCAGGGTTGTGGGTTCATTCCCCACGGGGGGACCAGGATGAATATGTATGAACTTTCCAATTTGTAAGTCGCTCTGGATAAGAGCGTCTGCTAAATGACTTAAAATGTAAATGTAAATGTATCTGGGTAAATGACCTGGCTCCTGACGACCTGGGTAAATGACCTGGCTCCTGACTACCTGGGTAAATGACCTGGGTAAATGACCTGGCTCCTGACTACCTGGGTAAATGACCTGAGTAAATGACCTGGCTCCTGCTGACCTGGGTAAATGACCTGGGTAAATGACCTGGGTAAATGACCTGGCTCCTGACGACCTGGGTAAATGACCTGGCTCCTGACGACCTGGGTAAATGACCTGGGTAAATGACCTGGCTCCTGACGACCTGGGTAAATTACCTGGGTAAATGACCTGGCTCCTGACGACCTGGGTAAATGACCTGGCTCCTGACGACCTGGGTAAATGACCTGGCTCCTGACGACCTGGGTAAATGACCTGGCTCCTGATTACCTGGGTAAATGGTGCACAAGGGATCCCTCAAACTTGGGATCTCAGGGAGACCACACTTCGGGAACAGAGCCGATGGACCCACCTTTGATCTGAGATGCAGCGAGCCGAGTGAATACCACATCTCGGACCTAGTTTAAAAAAAGAGGTGAGCCAAACACGCAGTTTTTAGTAGTTTTTATCAAAACCTCGTAGTCTCTGAGTATTCCAGTGTGAGGGCGGTCACCTTGGAGGTGTAAACAGGGCCCAGTCAGGAGGCTCTGAGTGTGTATTCCTGTGTGGAGGTGTAAACAGGGCCCAGTCAGGAGGCTCTGAGTGTGTGTTCCAGTGTGAGGGGGGGCACCTTGGAGGTGTAAACAGGGCCCAGTCAGGAGGCTCTGAGTGTGTATTCCAGTGTGAGGGGGGGGGTCACCGTGGAGGTGTAAACAGGGCCCAGGCAGGAGGCTCTGAGTGTTCCAGTGTGAGGGGGTCACCTTGGAGGTGTAAACAGGGCAGAGTCAGGAGGCTCTGAGTGTGTATTCCAGTGTGGGGGGGGGGTCACCGTGGAGGTGTAAACAGGGCCCAGGCAGGAGGCTCTGAGTGTTCCAGTGTGAGGGGGGTCACCTTGGAGGTGTAAACAGGGCCCAGTCAGGAGGCTCTGAGTGTGTATTCCTCTGTGGAGGTGTAAACAGGGCCCAGTCAGGAGGCTCTGAGTGTGTATTCCAGTGTGGGGGGGGGGTCACCGTGGAGGTGTAAACAGGGCCCAGGCAGGAGGCTCTGAGTGTTCCAGTGTGAGGGGGGGGCTCCTTGGAGGTGTAGACAGGGCCCAGTCAGGAGGCTCTGAGTGTTCCAGTGTGAGGGGGGTCACCTTGGAGGTGTAGACAGGGCCCAGTCAGGAGGCTCTGAGTGTTCCAGTGTGAGGGGGGTCACCTTGGAGGTGTAGACAGGGCCCAGTCAGGAGGCTCTGAGTGTGTATTCCAGTGTGAGGGGGGTCACCTTGGAGGTGTAGACAGGGCCGAGTCAGGAGGCTCTGAGTGTTCCAGTGTGAGGGGGGTCTCCTTGGAGGTGTAAACAGGGCCCAGTCAGGAGGCTCTGAGTGTGTATTCCAGTGTGAGGGGGGTCACCTTGGAGGTGTAAACAGGGCCCAGTCAGGAGGCTCTGAGTGTGTATTCCAGTGTGAGGGGGGTCTCCTTGGAGGTGTAGACAGGGCAGAGTCAGTGGAGGATGATCTGAGAGTCAGTCGACTCAAACACATCTATCATTGGTCGGTTGCGGGCAACCTAGCGCCATACTGACACTGAAATAAAAAATACAGCCCTAGCAGAGCCCCAAGTCCCATAGGGATGTCCTCGAGGGCGTGGATGTTCTCTCCTTCAAAGGCCAGCGGGATTTCACTCTCATATCCATTCCCTGGACTTGATTCATTTCTGAGAAGATCTGAAAAGAATTGCTGCTGTGGTCTCGAGTCCTAGTAAAGTAAAGCAATGACCTTACTACACTTGCTAATTTTATTACAAAATACATTAGAGAAAGGGAAGGAATAAGAGAAAATCCCTCTTCTGTATTGTCCTTCAGGGACTGTCAACATAGCAGGATGATGTCCTCACCCCTGCCTCGCCTCTCGACCTCTGATGGTCCTTGAATTATCTTTTTGTCTATATCCATTCCATGGACTTGATTCATTTCTGAGAAGATCTGAAAAGATAATTTGCACACATTTGTATGCTAAGAGATTTCAGTTTGTATTGACTGCTATGTAGGTTAAATGTACACTTCAAATGCAGCTGTCCTACAACATATCTGTACCTTCTTCTTGATCCCAATTGCATTGTGTCCATGTTCTGTCCTATAAGAATTTCAAAGGAAGAGAAAATGTGTCAAAGAATAGTCTTACAAGCATTAAAACATATATATATATATATATATTAAATAAATATTGAAAGATAAATGGCATCGACATACAATTGAATGCAAAATAGAAGAACATATTGGAGAAAGCACTAGCCAATACAGTACTGCCATACAGTAACAGTACTGCCATACAGGCCTAATATCACATTTCAAGATATCTTTGTACACATATTGTTCAATATTTTATCAGGCTGACGTGAAAGATTATACGCAACATTTTGCTGCGTGGCAATACTGTGTTTGGATTCTGAAGGGCATTTATACAAAAGAGGTAGTCTAGACACTGTATTAATACCATTATGCATTTGAATCCCATCTACAGCTACCATCTAAGATATTAATTTCCCTCCACAAGGGGGCGGACATGTAACGTTTCCAAAATGGGATAGTATTCTCCATGTAACGTTTCCAAAATGGGATAGTATTGTACATGTAACGTTTCCAGAATGGGATAGTATTGTACATGTAACGTTTCCAAAATGGGATAGTATTGTACATGTAACGTTTCCAAAATGGGATAGTATTGTACATGTAACGTTATGCCCCCTTGTGAGTTAATAGTATTGCATGCTGTAGCAGGCTATATAAAGAGGAAGACCTCCATTGATGATTCAGATCGTTGTAACATCTCGTCGGGACAGGTCACCGTCCTTAGTTAGTTAGTTAGTCAGAAATCAGAACCCATCACCTGCTATGTAAAAGAGACAGAAGAATGCACAATGGTCAATGCTATCCGGGATCCTTGGGACATCCCTACCCTAAACCCTAACTTAACCATTTTAAATGTCAACTTCAATGGGCTAGGGACGTCCCAAGGATGTATCTCTACCTGAAAATACATGATCTAAGTGATTGATAGTTGGTATTCAGCAGTCATAAAGCCTTATTTACTTTAATGAACTACTAAAATAGTGATTTTGTCAGACAGAAGCTCTACACTTTATTGACTGACTGATCCATTCATCCTTCCATCCCTCCTCAGCCTTCCTCTCCTCTGAAGACCCAGTGAGGGTGGAGCTCAGTCAGAGAGCTGTTGAGGGACTGGTTAGGAAGAACACTTCTACAGCCAGAGAGGTGAGAGGTCACATATGGTTTAGATGGTCAATATTTATGTCCCCTTAGCGGTTCATCACGTAAGCAAAAAGGAATATGTTCCATAATCCATGTTTATTTACATTAGTGCAAATTGTCCACAGATATTGGTGTAATTTCTCACCCCTTTTGGCTGTATGAAAGTTAATTTCCCCTCAGGCACACACATTTGTTATTTGCTATTATGAAGGTCATTTGTGTAGAATGTACTTTTCCCCACTCATTCACCCCATCTCTTCACATTGCTTATTTATATTCAGTGGCCTGACTGCATCCAGACTATGTCAAAGGCCCATCCTGGTAGATCTGAACCTAATGCAGCTTGGAGTGATCAGATGACAGAAGTCACATTTAGGTGCCAGGTGTAACTGAGGCCATAGATGCTCCATATCCATTACTTTGAGTGTTTTATATAATATGACTAAATGTGTTTCTGTGTTGCAGGGACAATCAAGAAATGGAACAATAAGGCAACAGAACAAGACATAAGCAGAGCTGTGGGAGACCATCTCAAGCCCCTGGTAGAGCCGGGGGTGGTGTTTACCGCTCCACCAGCAGAGCTGTGGGAGACCACCTCAAGCCCCTGGTAGAGCCGGGGGTGGTGTTTACCACTCCACCAGCAGAGCTGTGGGAGACCACCTCAAGCCCCTGGTAGAGCCGGGGGTGGTGTTTACCACTCCACCACGCCTTCAGTAGGCTTGAAAAGTGATACTGTTTTTCATACTAAGAGGGACCAAGAGTCTGTTGATTGGTCATTGGGTTCATTTATTCAAATCAAATCAAGCTTTATTTATACAGCACATTTCAGACATGATGCAACACAATGGCTTCACAGGAGAAAACAATGAAAATAAACCGAAATATTTAGTACACAACAAACAGAAGACTAACATCTGAAAGACTAATGAACATTAAGGAAATGCCATTGATTAAAATATGAATTGGATGCAATATCCAACCCAAAATATAAGCTTGTTTTTTAAGAGGGGTTCTGAAAGTCACTATGGGGTGTCCACTGAAAGTTGACTAGTAACAACAACTGGGACATAAAATACACCCACCATGAGACCCACTAAATCTGCCCAAGAAGAGAAAAACTAAAGAAAAACCCACATCAAACTTAAAGACAGGAAGACCCAGTCCCCAATGTTCTAGTACACATCACATCACACACATGAACCCTGATATTCTAAAAGAAGGGCAACAACGTCAATATAATTATAAATTGTCAGTTGATTGTCTACATAAATATAAATGATTATGATTGTATAAATAATTATGATTACTAAATGTTACATGAATTGGAAATATGAAATATCAAAACCAAATGTCTGTTCATATGTATTGTATGTATAATATAGAACATAAAGTAATATGTATAAATCACTGATATTATTATTATTACTGATATGTAATATGTATTGTATGTATAATATAGAACATAAAGTAATATGTATAAATCACTGATATTATTATTATTGTTTTGACAAGTAGCAATAAATCACTGATATCAATTAGGGGGGAGATCAGGTTGTAGGTGCTGTTGAAACTAACAACTAAATAAACACATGGAAATGGGAGATATATTTTAGCTCACTGGTTAGAGGACAACCTGCAGAAGACAGTCAGCTACATTTGGGAGTGATGCATTTAAATGTAGGGGTCACTAAACAAAGGAACACGACACTTATTTGTCATCACTCAACGATATCATGTTGAAATCAACTGTGTGACAGGATGGAGATGAGGTTGCACGTCCTGTTAAAAATAACAGCTCAAAAAACACACAGAATCTGGGAGTAATGTGTACATCCCTAGTTAGAAGACAACTTGTAGAAAACAGATCAGATCAATGTAACAGGGACAAATGTTTAGGCTTCTACATTGTGACATCATTAAAATACTCCTACTACAATGTTTAAACATTCTACAATGTGACATTAATTCATTGATATCATGAAACAACTATGTTTAATCAGAGATCTTTTATCAGAGTATCTCTTCGCCTGTGTGTGTCCGCTTGTGTATATTCAGGCTTTTCGGCAAAGTATAACTCTTCCCACATTGATCACAGCTATATGGTTTCTCTCCTGTGTGTGTTCTATGGTGTATAGTTAGATAGCGAGAAGAAGAAAAACTCTTCCCACATTGATCACAGCTAAAAGGTTTCTCTCCTGTGTGTGTTCTTTGGTGTATAGTTAGATAGCTAGAAGAAGAAAAACTCTTCCCACATTGATCACAGCTATATGGTTTCTCTCCTGTGTGTGTTCTATGGTGTATAGTTAGATAGCGAGAAGAAGAAAAACTCTTCCCACATTGATCACAGCTAAAAGGTTTCTCTCCTGTGTGTGTTCTTTGGTGTATAGTTAGATAGCTAGAAGAAGAAAAACTTTTCCTACATTGATCACAGCTATAAGGTTTCTCTCCTGTGTGTGTTCTCTGGTGTGTAGTCAGATTGCTAGATCTAGCAAAACTCTTCCCACATTGATCACAGCTATATGGTTTCTCTCCTGTGTGTGTTCTCTGGTGTGCAGTCAGATGGCTAGATTTAGCAAAACTCTTCCCACATTGATCACAGCTATATGGTTTCTCTCCTGTGTGTGTTCTCTGGTGTACAGTCAGAGAGCTAGATATAGTAAAACTCTTCCCACATTGATCACAGCTATAAGATTTCTCTCCTGTGTGTGTTCTCTGGTGTACAGTCAGATGGCTAGATATAGTAAAACTCTTCCCACATTGATCACAGCTATATGGTTTCTCTCGTGTGTGTGTTCTCTGGTGTACAGTCAGAGAGCTAGATCTAGCAAAACTCTTCCCACATTGATCACAGCTATATGATTTCTCTCCTGTGTGTGTTCTCTGGTGTACAGTCAGAGAGCTAGATCTAGTAAAACTCTTCCCACATTGATCACAGCTATAAGGTTTCTCTCCTGTGTGTGTTCTCTGGTGTCGAATCAGATGGCTTGATGTAGTAAAACTCATCCCACATTGATCACAGCTATAAGGTTTCTCTCCTGTGTGTGTTCTCAGGTGTCGAATCAGATGGCTTGATGTAGTAAAACTCATCCCACATTGATCACAGCTATAAGGTTTCTCTCCTGTGTGTGTTCTCTGGTGTATTTTAAGTTCTGATGAAGATCTGCAACATTTCCCACAGTCAGAGCAGCAGTGAGATTTCTTCCCTGTGGGTCTCTGCTGGTGTTTCTTGAGGAGTTCTGATCTGGAGAGACTCTTCTCTGCCTTGTCAGCATCATGAGGCTGTTGAGGCTCCCCAGAGGATCCACGATAGTCACATCTCTCTCCTGTGTGAACAACAAAGTCAGACGGTTAAAGGGCCACAACAGCAGAACTCCACTGTTTATTTGAGGTAAAAGGTGATGCCCAGAGGTCTGTTAAATTATTTTACAATTGTCTTAAGACAGTCAAACTCTAAGCAGTGTACCAGACGACCTTTGATCTCCAAAAAGGTCCCTTTCTGTGTTTGCTAAAGTTGCAGCACGAGGGCGATGCACACACAATTTGATTGCAGAAACACCTCCCTACTAATGAGGAAACCACTAGTTATGGATGTAGTATATCTGGCAATGAGGAAACCGCTAGTTATGGATGCAGTATATCTGGTAATGAGGAAACCACTAGTTATGGATGTAGTATATCTGCTAATGAGGAAACCACTAGTTATGGATGTAGTATATCTGGTAATGAGGAAACCACTAGTTATGGATGTAGTATATCTGCTAATGAGGAAACCACTAGTTATGGATGTAGTATATCTGCTAATGAGGAAACCACTAGTTATGGATGTAGTATATCTGGTAATGAGGAAACCGCTAGTTATGGATGTAGTATATCTGGTAATGAGGAAACCACTAGTTATGGATGTAGTATATCTGGTAATGAGGAAACCACCAGTTATGGATGTAGTATATCTGGTAATGAGGAAACCACTAGTTAAGGATGTAGTATATCTGGCAATGAGGAAACCGATAGTTATGGATGTAGTATATCTGGTAATGAGGAAACCACTAGTTATGGATGTAGTATATCTGCCTGGAGCAAAAATGGTGAGCAAAGATTTTAGTTTTCCACAATGTATTCTGAATATTAACGCGCAAGATCAGGAGTGCTACTCAAGGAAACTCACATTAAGTTCTGTGTCTATTCACTAATTCACCACCGTGGGGGAAAACTCAGGGGAGTTCTCATAGGCTGACAGCAAAAATAGCCTCCATTTACAGGTTGTTTATGAGTGCATTTCACATTACTTTTGGATAATAACTGTAACGCTCGTTTGAATCTCCTGCTTAATATGTTTGTGTTATTGCCGCAAATCAACTGCTTTATACTTATAAAACACTTCAACCAGTAAAATGCTCTTTAGCTAGCTTTGCCATCAGCCTGAAACTGAGGGTTTGTACATTAACTGTTTAACAAATTGGCCCATAACTTCACCTAACAACATAGACCTACTGTAGGACCCATAACTTCACCTAACAACAACATAGACCTACTGTAGGACCCATAACTTCACCTAACAATAACATAGACCTAGGACTATAAATCATTTAATATTTCAGGTGAAACATGGAAACTAAAATGTCTTTGTCATGACATTTCATAACCTGAACACCAGATAATGTTGTGAATAATCCCACTAGGCTACTCTGTAATGTGTTGTCATTCTAAATGTCCTGAATAAAGGAAAATAGCTCTGTGTGTTGTACAATAGCCGATCCATCAAGGAACAGTTCTCTACACATTATGAGCTAAGTATCTCTGTGTGCAAACAGACTAACGAGACCTTACTGTAAATCAAGCAGACAATAAAATTATAAACATCAATTTGTTAGGGTTGTTGGATCCAACGTGGAGCACGGCATAACTGTCTTTACCAGAGTAATGAATGAAGAAGCACTTTGGTTGTTGTTGCATGTCGTTATGTTTGACTGTCATTCAGAAAATGATTTCCTGGATCACTTGATGATAGTTGAACATGTGACTATAACAAAACAGCTACAGTATTAAGTATTATGTGTAATTATTGAAAAACCACGTTAATGACAGTATCCATTTGGGTGTTGTCAATAAAGTTAAGGGGACTTTCGGTTAGAACCATTGGATTTAGCAAACTCTGAAATTATTGAAAACTGTTTTCCCAGCGTAACATAAGGAGACACTAAATGAGACGTAGTTAGACAGCATTTCAGAGATCTGAATACAAAAAACTGTCCCACTGCAAGATCCAGTATTTAAGTTGAAGTTCATCATATGACAAGCGTAACGTTATGACTATAACTACTGTTCCCTGAAGGAGGGAAACTAGGTACAACATACTATTAAATCCACATGTTATGACTATAACTACTGTTCCCTGAAGGAGGGAAACTAGGTACAACGTACTATCAAATCCACGCCTCGCTGGAAGCCCCGCCTTCCACAGGTGATGAGAGTGAGGCTTGGATTTATTCCTTAAATTTAATACCGATTTTCACCGACCCAGGAAAGGGCGGGAACAAACAGGTGTTGTACCTCGTTTCCCTCCTTCAGGGAAGTGTAATTATAATCAAAGTTACACTTCCTTTCAGTCATTCAACTTCGGTACAACATACTATGGGGAAATGAAATCATTCCCCAGCCGACCCAAACGGACACTAAATGAAACGGCCCCCTGCAGACCACCCAGACCTGACCCTACAAGATGCGTCAGTTTTGTCAATTTATTAATTGTCTTTTGTTTGAAACACTCCTGTCAATGTTGAGTAAGGACGCACACCTGATTACACATATAGAAGTAGGACTAGTCTACCTGGCCTGCACACAAATGTAGGCCTATAAATGTGCCCATTTGGGGATGTCTGATAGTATTTCTCATTGTCTTAACGCTGAACCACTAATGAGTTGTGGAGCTTCTCAAAGTAATTTTTCTTCACATCCAAACAGCAAGTAAACAAAGTCTAATCAAATTCAATTGCAAATGACAATAGTTCCTCAAAGTATTTTTGTCAAATATTTCCTGCTCTCGCCCTTTCGATAACCACTCGGCATAAAAGGGAAAAATGTAATGCTCTGATCCAGTGGAAATGTCATAAAATACCTGATTACTGTCCAGAACTCACTGGAGCAGGAAAAAGAGGGCCTAGAATATTTTATACAGTGTTGCAAGCTTGCTATCCGAGTTTCCTGACCCAAGTGATAGTTGATACAATGTTTCAAGTTTGTTGTAGACAGGCCATGTGCAGCCAATGTGATTTCTAGGATATTTATTTTTATCAGGATATTTTCTACCTGCAGAATGCCATGTTTTCATTTGTTGGCTTTATGTAGGCTATTTGTTTTTACATAGTTGGCAATGGCAATAAAAGTTACTTTTAGATTTGTATAATTTTCATTTAGATTTAGAATGTAGATTAATCACAGGCAAAGATTTTGAGATACTATTATAATTTAAATGAAACTGTTCCACAAAAATGTGCATATGAAAATCATAACTGGCACACAGATTCGCAGAAACGGTCAGATAAATTGGCACTCCAACTGGAAAAGGTTGCAGACTGATGGTGTAGTCTATTACTAGTCTATTAGTCTATCTATCTGTAGTCTATTAGTCTATTACTGAAAACTTCAGGAGCAGAACGGCAGAATTTACGAAGTCCAGCAGCAGAGGGGGGAATCCCTCTGGTCAGGTTATGTTGACGACCGGCTCCCTCCGGTCGGGTTATGTTGACGAGCGGCTCCCTCTGGTCGGGTTGTGTTGACGACCGGCTCCCTCCAGTCGGGTTGTGTTGACGACCGGCTCCCTCTGGTCATTTGTGTGTCTTATTTATTTATTCAAACAGCGTGCTTAAAGCATCAGACAAGTTCAGTTCATAAAGATTTTATAAAAATAAATGGGGCGCTTGGTAGAAAGAACAGATGCCTCTTGGTTGACCAAGATGTATTTTAGTTGGGGACAGCACTAGAACATGATTTTGGGGCTCCCGAGTGGCACAGAGGACACTGCATCTCAGTGCTTGAGGTGTCACTAGACACCCTGGTTCAAATCCGGGCTGTATCACAACCGGCCGTGATTGGCCCAGCGTCTTCCAGGGTAGGCAGTCATTGTAAATAAGATTTTGTTCATAACCGACTTGCTTAGTTAAATAAAGGTTACATTATATAAATAAATAAATAGTGTTTCATGACAAACCATTTTTTACAAATCCGTCAAGGCACCAACTTTGAGAAGGGTTTAAAACAAAGGTTTCAAACCAATTCATGAATGTAATTGAATCTAGGTATGTTTTGCCTTTAATGTAAGGGCATAAAAAAAATTGGCTGAATATTATACAATGACTTATCAACAGCTCTAATAATTTGCCTCCACAGGAAATCTTCACTGGCAATTCTAGAATATACTATATATCCTAGAAACCTGGTTAAACTATCATTATGACATCATGGATGAATTCTAGAATATACTATATATCCTAGAAACCTGGTTAAACGATCATTATGACATCATGGATGAATTCTAGAATATACTATATAGCCTAGAAACCTGGTTAAACTATCATTATGACATCATGCATTGCCAGTCCTTGTATTCATAGTGTAGTGAATTCGGGGGGTCGCCCTGAGCTGGACTCAAACCTGGGTCCAGTGACCGTCAAGCCAACACCTTATAACTGTTACGCCAAGATGTCTGAACTTCTTGACGAGGTCGCTAGGTGTTGGATTACGGTTGCTACAATAGCTTTCTCTATGAATTTGAGAGTGGTTACATTTCTCCAGACCCCATCCCTCAGCTGTTTACCAAAGCAAGTCTCTTGGCAGCCATTTTGTTGCTGTTTAAATCCTAGGTTGTCCCTTTAAAAAAGCCACACAACAATCAATCAACCAATAACAAAGCTGTAATTCCACCACTGTTTTGCTAATAAGATGATGGATGGGGCTGGAGAAATGTAACTACTTTCAAATTCATAGACAGACCTATGGATGCAAGGACTGACCATCCATGATATCAACATTATAGTTTTAACCATGTTGAGGCTATACAGTGTTGATTTACATTGTTTCTAAACATTGGAGTAAAAAAAAAGCTTATTTGGGGTTCTGATGGGGTACAACAGTTGAACTAAGCTCATGAGGCATGTGTTATATTCTCCAAGAATCAATGGCTATAAATAAGTCATTTAAAAGTCAAAATATGGATGTAGCAATTGCAGATTTCCCCTTTAACACCAAACATCAGTTCAACAACTGCAGAGTTTGTACCTCTGTTTTTAAGACAATACTTACCAGTGGTAATCACGGCCCGGTTTCTCAAAGCCATCTTATGGCTAAGTTCATCTTTAGAACCACTGCCTTAAATTGAACCAACAACACCACACATCCTTCCAGTTCTCTGCTGCCAGTGACTGGAACCAATTTCAAAAATCGCTGAAGCTGGAGACTTATATTTCCCTCACCAACTTTAAACATCAGCTATCTGAGCAGCTAACCGATTGCTGCAGCTGTACATGTACTTTTCTGCTCTTTTGCACACCAGTATCTCTACTTGCACATCATCTAACTGTGAGAGTATTACTAAACTGAGAGAGTGTTACTAAACTGAGAGAATATTACTCAACTGAGAGAGTATTACTAAACAGAGAGAGTATTACTAAACTGAGGGAGTATTACTAAACTGAGAGAGTATTACTAAACTGAGGGAGTATTACTAAACCGAGGGAGTATTACTAAACTGAGAGAGTATTACTAAACTGAGAGAGTGTTACTAAACTGTGAGAGTGTTACTAAACTGTGAGAGTATTACTAAACTGAGAGAGTATCTGCTGATTTATCACTCCAGTGTTAATCTGCTAAATTGTAATTCTTCGCTACTATGGACTATTTATTGCCTACCTCCTCATGCCTTTTGCACACACTATATTTAGACTTTCTTTTTTTCTACTGTGTCATTGACTTGCTTATTGTGTTATTGGCTTGTTTATTGTTTATTCCATGTTATTCCATGTGTAACTCTACGTTGTTGTCTGTGTCACACTGCTTTGCTTTATCTTGGCCAGGTCGCAGTTGTAAATGAGAACTTGTTCTCAACTGGCCTACCTGGTTAAACTATCATTATGACATCATGGTCACCTGGTTAAACTATCATTATGACATCATGGCCACCTGGTTAAACTATCATTATGACATCATAGCCACCTGGTTAAACTATCATTATGACATCATAGCCACATGGTTAAATAAATGTGAAATAAAAAAATAAAACATCAGTTCAACAACTGCAGAGTTTGTGTCTCTGTTTTTAAGACAGTACTTACTAGTGGTAACCAGGGCCTGTTCATCGTTAGAACCATCGGATGCCTTAAGATGCGTTTGGGAAACCGAGCCCAGAAATCCAGTTTCCTCCTCTTCTTCCACCTCCTTTTTCAATGTGACAGTCATCTCCCCCTCCTCCTCTTTCACTCCAAAAACTGCATCCTCCTCTTTCTCTTCCTCCTCTTCTTTTACTGTAACATCCTCTTCCTCTTTCAATCTGAACGCGTCTTTCTCTTCTTCTTTCACGGTAACAGCCTCACCCTCTACTTCTTCGTTTACTGTGATATCCTCCTCTTCCTTCTCCTCTTTGACGAGAGCTTCTTTCTCCGTCCAGCAGCCCTTCTCTTCATTAACAAGAGAGTAGCTTAGTGACCTCATGGTTGAAGATGTTAGCTAGCTAGGCTAATGCTAACTTAACCAGCCCGCTAGATTAATAATAAAAACAATACCGTAAATATGAATTGAAAACGGATAACTAACTAGGCGACAGAAGTGGTTTTGAAATACAGTGGCTAATATACACTAAAGCGTCTAAAGAGCTTTATTGGTTCGTCTATTTTGGCTAGCAAGTTACCGAGGTGGCGGACTAACTGTTGCTGCTGCTGAAAGAAGCGTTCCGTCCACTAGATTATACGTCACACTAACAGCATTGCGTTCCGTCCACTAGATTATACGTCACACTAACAGCATTGCCTTAAAATCGCACACCGCCATCTACTGACTGGAGTGGGTAACGCTCAGTCTGAACCTCTGACTGCGATGGAGATGTGCGACAATGACGCTAGTGTGACGTAAAATATATATTATAATGTTCAGACAAAAAGTTAGTGTAGGAAGCATAAGTTTTTACTCACCAGTGTAACAATACAGTGTGGCTAAAGACTTAGTAACTGAGTTGTGTTCACGATCTGGTTCCCTATACGCACAACCAGTTATGTTTTTGAATGATCACATATGTATTAATTTATTTCGGGATTCTGGGTAATCCACAGCAGATTTATGGAGAATTGCTGTGGGTGAGTTCAAAATTGAATAGTCCCGGGATAGAAATATATAAAGTTGACATTACATCATAAAATCCACCTTTTAAATCATACATTAGCAATTTATGTTTTAGTAACTACTGTTGTTGGTTTGGTGTCAAATAAGCCTCTCTTTATATGTTATTTGCCAAATCTCACGTTTCCATGTGGGTTTTATGCTAAAGTTCCCTCTTTCAAGTTGGTATCTAACTGGAAAATGCATCTTCTTTAGGAGTGCTATTTTTACCCTGTCGACTACTGATCATTCATCCACACTGTGTGTCTCATCAATGCAGGTCATTTATGACAAATGTATAGAGTATATGTTTTATAAATTCATGAACACCAGCCACTTTATTAGCCCGGTTTTGTTAGTTTAGGTGTATTATACTTCCTCGCCACCAGAGGGGGACATTAAGTCATTGCCCAGGTTAATTTTATATATTTTGATAGTAAAATGGATGACAGTTTATTCTGATGTTGTGAACATGAGACACATGGAAACAATGTATTCATTTATTATAGTAAATTAGAAATCATTAGGAATCCACTATACGATCACAATAACTTTGATAGACATTTCAATTGTTTTTTTGTTAGTATATTAATGTGCAGATGAATGTAGAATTGCTGTGGGAGTGCTATTTATATTCCGTCACTACTGATCATTCATCCATACTGTGTGTGTCCCATCATTGCAGCTTTGGAAATAAATGAACTATCCATCCATTGCTCCTTCCTGTGTTGACTCACTGACTTGAGAGACCAGGAAGGTCACACTAGCTCGATAGGTTGATATCTAGCTCAAGCTTCACCTCATGCTTTTCATTAACTGTGTGGTTGTGTTATCTAGTGGGAACCCGTTAGCACGGTGGGCTCTGGTGCATTCTTGCCGTGGGCTCAAAATGACAGAGGAAATCAACCTGCTTGCTCCTTTTTGTTTTGTCAACTTTTCGATGGGGATGTTATGTTTGATACCGGAGGTACGAGGCCTTGAAAGCATTAAACTTCAAAGCAGTGTGCTGATGCCTGTATCACTTTATCAGCAGCACGTGATCAATGACGTCTGAAGAGTCGTTTCATCGAACAACCACCTGATTGGTTTGGTATTGGGCTGGTTCGACACTGGTTCGACACTGCAGGCGACTGCCAACTGACTGATTTACAAATCACCTTACATCATAAATAACGTCCAAATCACTAAACAATCATTCAAAGCAGTGTGCTGATGCCTGTATCACTTTATCAGCAGCACGTGAAGCTTCATTTCGTCGAACAACCGCTTGATTAGTTTGGTATTGGGCTTGTTTGACACTGCAGGCGACTGATTGATCTACAAATCACTACTACATCAATAACTACATCACACCTGCCCAGACCCACTAGAACAAACCTCCATCTCCATTAACTACAACACACCTGCCCAGACCCACTAGAACACACCTCCATCTCCATTAACTACATCACACCTGCCCAGACCCACTAGAACACACCTCCATCTCCATTAACTACAACACACCTGCCCAGACCCACTAGAACACACCTCCATCTCCATTAACTACATCACACCTGCCCAGACCCACTAGAACACACCTCCATCTCCATTAACTACATCACACCTGCCCAGATCCACTGGAACACACCTCCATCTCCATTAACTACATCACACCTGCCCAGACCCACTAGAACACACCTCCATCCCCATTACATCACACCTGCCCAGACCCACTAGAACACACCTCCATCTCCATTAACTACATCACACCTGCCCAGATCCACTGGAACACACCTCCATCTCCATTAACTACATCACACCTGCCCAGACCCACTAGAACACACCTCCATCCCCATTACATCACACCTGCCCTGACCCACTAGAACACACCTCCATCTCCATTAACTACATCACACCTGACCCACTAGAACACACCTCCATCTCCATTAACTACATCACACCTGCCCAGACCCACTAGAACACACCCCCATCTCCATTAACTACATCACACCTGCCCAGACCCACTAGAACACAGCCCCATCTCCATTAACTACATCACACCTCCATCTCCATTAACTCCATCACACCTGACCCACTAGAACACACCTCCATCTCCATTAACTACATCACACCTGCACAGACCCACTAGAACACACCTCCATTAACTACATCACACCAGCACAGACCCACTAGAACACACCTCCATTAACTACATCACACCTGCCCAGACCCACTAGAACACACCTCCATCTCCATTAACTCCATCACACCTGCCCAGACCCACTAGAACACACCTCCATCTCCATTAACTACATCACACCTGCCCAGACTCACTAGAACACACCTCCATTTCAAGCGCCCGCATCAGCACCATTTTATTTCTCTCCGTCACTTTAAACTTTTAGATAATAAAGCATTTGACCTTTCTATTGAATTAACAACAGAGGATTGGTTGATTTCCAGTTTTAATTAAGTATAATATTTAAGATGATTGAAGAGAAAAGTATCGTCCAACTCTGGGGTATCTCACTGCACCCTCAAATGTCATGTTTTGAAATATACAGACAGACAGATTAAAAGTAATTTTACATTGTATAACTGTACTTCTGACAGCCAACTTTCTAACTCCGCCCATAACTTTATGACATCATAACATTCCCAGAAGGATTATTGAGTCATTGTTAGTTTTACACTGAAGACATGACTCTGCCGTTGTGCTGTAGAATTTGTGGATTTTGTCTCTTGTATAATAAGGGACTATCATTTGTCCCAACATCACAGGCCACAGACTTTGATGCAGTTAAAGACTTCCAAAAGTGTTTCCACAATTTAAGAACAACTGAGTTTTTTTAATGGGGTTTCTCCCTGTGCACCTGCCAATGTGAATCCTTTGAACGAGACAAGTTACCAGACAGGACATATTGCTAATGTTCTTCCTATTGATAACCTGAATGACAATTAACTTGTGGGCGGTGGTGGTGATGATGTCCTATTCGATGACGTCTCCCATCGGGATTCCCCCAAAAAGAAGACGCTCTGGATTGATCACTGGAGTCAGATGTGAAGGAGGAGGTTGATCATCAGGAGTCAGATGTGAAGGAGGAGGTTGATCATCAGGAGTCAGATGTGAAGGAGGAGGTTGATCATCAGGAGTCAGATGTGAAGGAGGAGGTTGATCATCAGGAGTCAGATGTGAAGGAGGAGGTTGATCATCAGGAGTCAGATGTGAAGGAGGAGGTTGATCATCAGGATTCAGATGTGAAGGAGGAGGTTGATCATCAGGAGTCAGATGTGAAGGAGGAGGTTGATCATCAGGAGTCAGATGTGAAGGAGGAGGTTGATCATCAGGAGTCAGATGTGAAGGAGGGGGTTGATCATCAGGAGTCAGATGTGAAGGAGGAGGTTGATCATCAGTGAACCTCGAGGATTGTGGCTGGGCTGGCGTTTCCACTTCCAGCTTGGTCATATATTTTAATACATTGAATGTTGATATTGTGAATCTGTGTTATATATTTGTACCTCCTGTTTCATGAAGTGATGTCACTAAGTACTGCCCCTATATATACAATGCATTCGGAAAGCATTCAGACCCCTTCACTTTTTCCACATTTTGTTACGTTACAGACTTATTCTAAAATTAATTCAATCATTTTTTCCCCTCATCAATCTACACAATACCCAATAATGACATCACAATACCCCATAATGACATCACAATACCCCATAATGACACCACATTGCCCCATAATGACATCACAATACCCCATAATGACAAAGCAAAAACAGGTAAATAAATGAAAAAATTAGATTTTCTTTAAAAAACAAGGACATTTCTAAGTGACCCCAAACTTTTGAATGGTAGTGTACATCTACATGATGTATTGTTACACCATGTAGGAGCAGTATAGACCTAGTCTGTTCATTATATACATCTACATGATGTATTGTTGCAATGATGTTGGAGCAGTGTAGACCTAGTCTGTTCATTATATACATCTACATGAGGTATTGTTACACCATGTAGGAGCAGTATGGACCTAGTCTGTTCATTATACACATCTACATGAGGTATTGTTACACCATGTAGGAGCAGTATGGACCTACAGTAGCTTGCTAATTATTTAGATTTAGTTTGACTTAATGAAACTGCCTTAAATGTGCTGTAGTAAACATTTTTTATTCGCACTAATCAATCAACACATTCCTGTCTTTGTATTTCTCAATATAATAGTATTATTTAATTAAATCCATGTAAAATAATCTTTGTCTGAAAATAAAATATGATCCTCAACTGCGTTTCCCCTCCAGTCAGCAGACGGCGATGTGCGTCTTTCAGGCGACGCTGCCAGCGTGACGTATAATCTAGTGGACGGTTCTTCATAAACAGCTCGTCAACCAGCCCGGTAGCTTGCTAGCCAACATAGCCGAAAGAGTCAAGCTATTTATACTCTTTCGGTGTATATTAGCTACTGTGTTTTAGACACACTTCTGTCGTATCTACTTGTTAACCTATTTAATTTAATATTACGTTATTTTGTATTAGTCAGCTGTAGTAGCTGGCTGGTTAAATTAGCACTAGCCTAGTCGCTAATGATAGCTAGCTAGCTAACATCCCCGAACATGAGCTCCCTAAACTACTCCCCTCTTGTTAAAGAAGAGGCGGTCTGCTGGACGGAGAAAGAAGCTCTGGGGCTGAACATTGTCGTGAAAGAGGAGGAGGATGTCACAGTAAAACAAGAAGTAGAGGGTGTTACAGTGAAAGAAGAAGAGAAAGACGCGTTCAGAGTTTATGGAGTGAAAGAGGAGGATGATTTTTCTGTGAAAGAAAAGGAAGAAGATGAAGTTTTTGGAGTGGAGGATGAAGAGGGGGAGATTACTGTCACATTAGAGGAGGACGAAGAAGAGAAGACT
Organism: Salvelinus namaycush; assembly: GCF_016432855.1. Classification (NCBI taxonomy): domain Eukaryota; kingdom Metazoa; phylum Chordata; class Actinopteri; order Salmoniformes; family Salmonidae; genus Salvelinus; species Salvelinus namaycush. Next base: position 72,497 of record NW_024060985.1, read on the forward strand.
GGAGAACTGATTAACACCAGTAAATACAGTGACTACTATCTAATAAAACAGGGACATTGATCTGATTAACACCAGTAAATACAGTGAGTACTATCTTATAAAACAGGGACATTGATCTGATTAACACCAATAAATACAGTGAGTACTATCTTATAAAACAGGGACATTGATCTGATTAACACCAGTAAATACAGTGAGTACTATCTTATAAAACACGGACATTGATCTGATAACACCAGTAAATACAGTGAGTACTATCTTATAAAACAGGGACATTGATCTGATTAACACCAGTAAATACAGTGAGTACTATCTTATAAAACAGGGACATTGATCTGATTAACACCAATAAATACAGTGAGTACTATCTTATAAAACAGGGACATTGATCTGATTAACACCAGTAAATACAGTGAGTACTATCTTATAAAACAGGGACATTGATCTGATTAACATCAGTAAATACAGTGAGTACTATCTTATAAAACAGGGACATTGATCTGATTAACACCAGTAAATACAGTGAGTACTATCTTATAAAACAGGGGCATTGATCTGATTAACACCAGTAAATACAGTGAGTACTATCTTATAAAACAGGGCCATTGATCTGATTAACACCAGTAAATACAGTGAGTACTATCTTATAAAACAGGGACATTGGTCTGATTAACACCAGTAAATACAGTGAGTACTATCTAATAAAACAGGGACATTGATCTGATTAACACCAGTAAATACAGTGAGTACTATCTAATAAAACAGGGACATTGATCTGATTAACACCAGTAAATACAGTGAGTACTATCTTATAAAACAGGGACATTGATCTGATTAACACCAGTAGATACAGTGAGTACTATCTTATAAAACAGGGACATTGATCTGATTAACACCAGTAAATACAGTGAGTACTATCTTATAAAACAGGGACATTGATCTGATTAACACCAGTAAATACAGTGAGTACTATCTTATAAAACAGGGACATTGATCTGATAACACCAGTAAATACAGTGAGTACTATCTTATAAAACAGGGACATTGATCTGATTAACACCAGTAAATACAGTGAGTACTATCTTATAAAACAGGGACACTGACCTGATTAACACCAGTAAATACAGTGAGTACTATCTTATAAAACAGGGACATTGATCTGATTAACACCAGTAAATACAGTGAGTACTATCTTATAAAACAGGGACATTGATCTGATTAACACCAGTAAATACAGTGAGTACTATCTTATAAAACAGGGACATTGATCTGATTATCACCAGTAAATACAGTGAGTACTATCTTATAAAACAGGGACATTGATCTGATTAACACCAGTAAATACAGTGAGCACTATCTTATAAAACAGGGGCACAAATTCTGCAGTTGTTGAAGTAATGTGTGATTTTTGAAAGGGCATTCTACACTTGAATATGTTTTTGATCTGTCGGGAATTGTTCATGACGTCCTCCAGTGATTTTTAACTTTTCCTGTTGAAAAGTGATATATAAATACAGTAAAGTATAAACACACTAAAGGGAAACAAATAAATGTTTTGAGCAAAATAGTGTTTTTTTAGACAACTGCAAACCAGAAGGAGTGAGTGATGTCATAGTAAGGCCTTCAAGGAGTTGGCTTGATGGGAAGTCGTGATGTCGTCCAATAGGAGACTGATCTTCATGTGAATATTCATTATTCTTTTTTAAATCCTTCCTGTTCTGTCAAGTTAGTTGTTGATCATTGCTAGAAAGCCATTTTCAAGTCTTTCCATAGATTTTAAAGACGATTTAAGTCCAAAATGTAACTAGGCCACTCAGGAACATTCAATGTCATCTTGGTAGGTCCTCCAGCGTCGATTTGGCCTTGTGGTTTAGTTTATTGTCCTGTTAGTACAGTTTTTTGTATTCAGATCTCTGAAATACACTCTACCTACGTAACATTTAGTGTCTCCTTATATAACACTGGGAAAACAGTTTTCATAGGCACAGAAATTCCAAATCAAATCATTTGAGTTTGCTAAATTCAAGGGTTCTAACCGAGAAACCCTCATTGTCAGGTTGATGGAAAAGCTAGACAAAGAGCATTTTACTGGTTGAAGTGTTTTTTAAATACAAAGCGGTTGATTTGCGATGATGACACAAACATTATATTAAGCAGGACATTCAAACGAGCCTTACAATTAAATCAAATCAAATCAAGTTTATTTTATATAGCCCTTCGTACATCAGCTAATATCTCGAAGTGCTGTACAGAAACCCAGCCTAAAACCCCAAATAGCAAGCAATGCAGGTGTAGAAGCATGGTGGCTAGGAAAAACTCCCTAGAAAGGCCAAAACCTAGGAAGAAACCTAGAGAGGAACTAGGCTATGAGGGGTGGCCAGTCCTCTTCTGGCTGTGCCGGGTGGAGATTATAACAGAACATTGCCAAGATGTTCAAAATGTTCATAAGTGACAAGCATGGTCAAATAATAATCAGGAATAAATGTCAGTTGGCTTTTCATAGCCGATCATTAAGAGTTGAAAACAGCAGGTCTGGGACAGGTAGGGGTTCCATAACCACAGGCAGAACAGTTGAAACTGGAATAGCAGCAAGGCCAGGTGGACTGGGGACAGCAAGGAGTCATCATGCCCGGTAGTCCTGACGTATGGTCCTAGGGCTCAGGTTCTCCGAGAGAGAGAAAGAAAGAGAGAAGGAGAGAATTAGAGAGAGCATACTTAAATTCACACAGGACACTGGATAAGACAGGAGAAGTACTCCAGGTATAACCAACTGACCCTAGCCCCCCGACACACAAACTACTGCAGCATAAATACTGGAGGCTGAGACAGGAGGGGTCAGGAGACACTGTGGCCCCATCCGATGATACCCCCAGACAGGGCCAAACAGGAAGGATATAACCCCACCCACTTTGCCAAAGCACAGCCCCCGCACCACTAGAGGGATATCTTCAACCACCAACTTACAATCCTGAGACAAGGCCGAGTATAGCCCACAAAGATCTCCACCACAGCACAAACCAAGGGGGTGGCGCCAACCCAGACAGGAAGATCACGTCAGTAACTCAACCCACTCAAGTGACGCACCCCTCCTAGGGACGGCATGAAAGAGCACCAGTAAGCCAGTGACTCAGCCCCTGTAATAGGGTTAGAGGCAGAGAATCCCAGTGGAGAGAGGGGAACCGGCCAGGCAGAGACAGCAAGGGCGGTTCGTTGCTCCAGAGCCTTTCCGTTCACCTTCACACTCCTGGGCCAGACTACACTCAATCATATGACCTACTGAAGAGATAAGTCTTCAGTAAAGACTTAAAGGTTGAGACCGAGTCTGCGTCTCTCACATGGGTAGGCAGACCGTTCCATAAAAATGGAGATCTATAGTAGAAAGCCCTGCCTCCCGCTGTTTGCTTAGAAATTCTAGGGACAATTAGGAGGCCTGCGTCTTGTGACCGTAGCGTACGTGTAGGTATGTACGGCAGGACCAACTCGGAAAGATAGGTAGGAGCAAGCCCATGTAACGCTTTATAGGTTAGCAGTAAAACCTTGAAATCAGCCCTTGCCTTAACAGGAAGCCAGTGTAGGGAAGCTAGCACTGGAGTAATATGATCACATTTCTTGGTTCTAGTCAGGATTCTAGCAGCCGTATTTAGCACTAACTGAAATTTATTTAGTGCTTTATCCGGGTAGCCGGAAAGTAGAGCATTGCAGTAGTCTAACCTAGAAGTAACAAATGCATGGATTAATTTTTCTGCGTCATTTTATAATTTGATCATTTTATATTTTATAATTATAATCCAAAGTAGTGTGAAATGAACTCATAAGCAACCTGGAAATGGAGGTTACTCCCATGAGTTTTCCCCTATTCACATTCAGAATACATTGTGAAAAACTAAAATCTTTGCTCACCATTTTTGCTCCAGGCAGATATACTACATCCATAACTAGTGGTTTCCTCATTACCAGATATACTACATCCATAACTAGTGGTTTCCTCATTACCAGATATACTACATCCATAACTAGTGGTTTCCTCATTACCAGATATACTACATCCATAACTAGTGGTTTCCTTATTACCAGATATACTGCATCCATAACTAGCGGTTTCCTCATTAGCAGATATACTACATCCATAACTAGTGGTTTCCTCATTACCAGATATACTACATCCATAACTAGTGGTTTCCTCATTAGCAGATATACTACATCCATAACTAGTGGTATCCTCATTACCAGATATACTACATCCATAACTAGTGGTTTCCTCATTAGCAGATATACTACATAATTAACTATTGGTTTCCTCATTACCAGATATACTACATCCATAACTATCGGTTTCCTCATTACCAGATATACTACATCCATAACTAGTGGTTTCCTCATTAGCAGATATACTACATAATTAACTATTGGTTTCCTCGCTACTATTGGAAACCTCGCTGCTGCTCTGATGGTGGGAAGAGATTCACCTCCTCAGCAGGCATTAAAATTCATCAGAGAATCCACACCGTGGAGAAACCTTATAGCTGTACTCAATGTGGGAAGAGTTTTACTCATTCAACCAGCCTGATATCACACCAGAGAACACACACAGGAAAGACATCTTATATCTGTAGCTGTGGTATATGTGGGAAGAGTTTTACTCGGCTAAGCACCCTGATATCACACCAGAGAACACACACAGGAGAGAAACGAGAGAAACCGTATAGCTGTGATGAATGTGGGAAGAGTTTTTATACATCTAGCCATCTTATTGTACACCAAAGAACACACACAGGAGAGAAATCGTATAATTGTACTCAGTGTGGGAAGAGTTTTACTCAGCTAAGCAACCTGATATCACACCAGAGAACACACTCAGGAGAGAAACCGTATAGCTGTAATGAATGTTGGAAGAATTTTACTCACCTAAGCAGCCTGACATCACACCAGAGAACACACACAGGAGAGAAACTTTATAGCTGTGATCAATGTGGGAAGAGTTTTACTCAGCTAAGCGGCATGATATCACACCCGAGAACACACACGGGAGAGAAACCGTATAGCTGTGATCAATGTGGGAAGAGTTTTGCTACATCTGGCCAGCTGACTTCACACCAGATAACACACACAGGAGAGAAACGTTATAGCTGTGATCAATGTGGGAAGAGTTTTGTTCAATCTGGCAATCTAAAAGTACACCAGAGAACACACACAGGAGAGAAATCTTATAGCTGTAATCAATGTGACAAGAGATACTCTAATAAAAGGTGTCTGATCAAACATCAGAAAATACATGAAGGAGTTTTCATGATATCAATGAAATAATGTCACAATGTAGAATGTTTTAACATTGTAGGAGGAGTATTCTAATGATGTCACAATGTAGAACCCTAAATGTTTGTCCCCTGTTCTATTGATTTCAACATGATATGGATATTAGCCTCAGGGGGAAAATACCAGGCTCTGAATTGAAAGAGTACTATTTATGTGATTTAACAAGAAGTGACTAACACAAAAAGTGCTGTGTTACACTTACCACGTTGGTGACCCACTTGAATCAAAATGCAACACCTCAAAATGTAGCGAGCTGTTTTCTACAAATTGTCCTCTAACCAGGGATGTACACATTATTCCCAGATTCCGTGTGGTTTTTGAGCTGTTAGTTTTAACAGGACGTGCAACCTCATCTCCCTCCTCTCGCACAATTGATTTCAACATGATATCGCTGAGTGATGACAAATAAGTGTTGCGTTCCTTTCTTTAGCGACCCCTACATTTAAATGCATCACTCCAAAATGTAGCTGACTGTCTTCTGCAGGTTGTCCTCTAACCAGTGAGGTAAAAGATATCTCCCATTTCCTTGTGTTTTTTAGATGTTAGTTTCAACAGCACGAACAACCTGATCTCCCCCCTAATCGATATCAGTGATTTATTGCTACTTGTCAAAACAACAGGGTTTTTGGTGCTTGTGTCCATGGTGAGGACAACTTGGTTTCTGATTGTCTCAAGTTTGGGCAGTCAAAAAGATTTGTGTTTTGTGTTTAGCCAGTGCTTTCCATGGATCACAAATTATTTTGAATTTCCGTATTTGAGAGAAGTTATGTTTGGGCTCGTTCCAAGGGGACGAGAGTTCCTAGAAGCTAGTGAGTTTTAGGAAGAGAAAAATACACTTTATTTTTCATGTTTTTATAGGTGAAGGTGAAACATTGTAGTTGATTATAATGTGAAATGGAAGTTGTTTTCAAGGGGACGTAGGATGTATCTGATGTATCTTTTACAGCAGACAGTATCTGCTGTAAAAACAGTACACTTTGTGTAGAGACCAGGGTCTGGCCCTGGGGTCATCTCTCCCTGGTACCATATAGAACAGAAACATTAACTCATGCTCTGGAATGCGGTCTCTTCAGGTTTTATCACCCAAAAGACATTGTAAATCTCTTGTCAGTGTTATCGTTCCAAGGGGAGGAGAGTCCTAGAAGCTAGTGGGGGAAAAATACACTTTTTCTTGTTTTTAATTGTTGATAGCCAGTAGACACCATGTTTATATTGGTGAAGAATTGTAGTTGATTATATTGTGAAATGGAAGTTGTTTTCTGTTGGTGGTGCACATTCTTTTAAGGTGTTAGTTAGTCTTTGGTTTTTCCATTTATGTTTTGAGGTTGGACTTTAGCGTGTATAGCTCGTTAGCACGTAGGACGCACTGATTGGTGTCACCTCGTTAGTCAGTATGTGTTACACCTGTGCTGGCTTGTCCATCTCGTTAGTGGGAAGGTGTTTCACCTGAGCTGGTCCAGGTTCTATTTAAGAGTGTCTGGCCCAGTGGTCCAGTTGTGTTGATATATGTGGAGAGTCAACACCTTTAGTTGCGCTACCTTTTTGGTTTGCTTCCTGTCTTAAAGTTTGTTGTGGGTTTTTCTTTTGTTTGCCTCTTCTTGGGCAGATTTAGTGGGTGTCATGGTGGGTGTCTTTTAGGTCCCAGTTGTTACCAGTCAATTTCCAATCGATGCCACCGTAGTGTCTTTCAGAGCCCCTCCTAAAAAACAAGTTATGTTTTGGGTTGGATGTAGCATCATATTGTTAATATTTGAATCAATGGCATTTCCTTTGCAATGCTCATTAGTCTTTCAGTTGTTCTTCGTTTTTTTATCCTCAATATTTTTGTTTATTTTCATTGTTTTTTCCTGTGAAGCCATTGTGTTGCATCCATGTCTGAAATGTGCTGTATAAATAAAGCTTGATTTGACTTCAACAAATGAACCCAATGACTGACCAATCAACAGACTCTTGGTCCCTCTTAGTATTTGTTAATGAATAGAATACAGTATATACATATGAGATGAGTAATACATAGACTAAGATACAGTAGAATAGGATAGCATACAGTATATACATAGGAGATGAGTAATGCCAGATATGTAAACATGCAGGAGATCCATGAAGGAAAGATAGTGATGGTGCTCAGTGACGTTGTTGCAAATGGTGGGGAACAACCAATCACGATGAGGGATCGCCAGCTGTGAACGCTTTAGCATGCTGGAGACAACCATGGAGAATGTGAATCAAGTGTTCCAATGGTAAAACGTTTGATTTAAAAACATCAAGTGTTCCAATGGTAAACCGTTTGAGTTCATTGTGACACGTCACGTTGCTGTTTATTGCCACGTTGGGATGCAACCTTTTTTTAACCAGTTCTGATGGTTGTTAAAAGTGGGATTTTGACATTATTATCGTTAAAATTAAACACACTGGACACTCCCAACACTCCCACCTATCAATCTCTTTGGCACCGTAGACATCAAGTCACTTGACAGTAATGTTCCATACAATGTTGCATTCCATTTTTGAAAGGTCATTTTCATTGAAGACAATGAAAGTTATTAATTTTATGGAAATAAAATTTTAAATCAAGGCTGAGGCTCAAATAGTCGCCTTCACTTTACTTAAAGTGTAGGAAGCAGTGGAGTAAAACAATTTACTCACCAACAACAGCATTGCCTTAAAGTCCCACATGATGATGTAATGACATCACAATACCCCATAATGACATCACAATACCCAATGATGACATCTACATGATGTATTGTTACACCATGTAGGAGCAGTATAGACCTAGTCTGTTCATTATATACATCTACATGATGTATTGTTACACCATGTAGGAGCAGTATAGACCTAGTCTGTTCATTATATACATCTACATGATGTATTGTTACACCATGTAGGAGCAGTATAGACCTAGTCTGTTCATTATATACATCTACATGATGTATTGTTACACCATGTAGGAGCAGTATAGACCTAGTCTGTTCATTATATACATCTATATGATGTATTGTTACACCATGTAGGAGCAGTATAGACCTAGTCTGTTCATTATATACATTATATGATGTATTGTTACACCATGTAGGAGCAGTATAGACCTAGTCTGTTCATTATATACATCTACATGATGTATTGTTACACCATGTAGGAGCAGTATAGACCTAGTCTGTTCATTATATACATCTACATGATGTATTGTTACACCATGTAGGAGCAGTATAGACCTAGTCTGTTCATTATTATTATTATTTTTTTGCTGCAGATACGGAGCCCCACCGGGCCTTCACGACTGACAGCCGACGTTATCTGCCCGAGGGAGTTATCCAACTGGCACCTCCGTCGCGACGTTACCTGAACGCTCATCTGGGGCCCGCTAATCGTTAGCTGTCTTATCGGCTGCTATCTGAATAAGTATATCGGACAAATTTTTTTCTTGGGTGACTATATCTATTTTGCCAATCGGATTGATCCCCTCTACCACACGGAACCCCACTAATCTACCGACGGAAACGCACGAGGTGTCTAAAAAATAGACCTCCATCCTATGCTATCTTGCTACCGATAGCCATCTACCCGGCCAGCTGTCTGGATCGCCGTGACCCCAACCAACCTCTACTCACTGGACCCTTATTGATCACTCGATTAAGCATGCCTCTCCTTAATGTCAATATGCCTTGTCCATTGCTGTTCTGGTTAGTGTTTATTGGCTTATTTCACTGTAGAGCCTCTAGCCCTGCTCACTATACCATATCCAACCTTTCAGTTCCACCACCCACATATGCGATGACATCACCTGGTTTCAATGATGTTTCTAGAGACAATATCTCTCTCATCATCACTCAATACCTAGGTTTACCTCCACAATATTCACATCCTACCATACCTTTGTCTGTACATTATTCCTTGAAGCTATTTTATCGCCCCCAGAAACGTCCTTTTACTCTCTGTTCTAGACGTTCTAGAAGACCAATTCTCATAGCTTTTAGCCGTACCCTTATCCTACTCCTCCTCTGTTCCTCTGGTGATGTAGAGGTGAATCCAGGCCCTGCAGTACCTAGCTCCACTCCTATTCCCCAGGCGCTCTCTTTTGATGACTTCTGTAACCGTAATAGCCTTGGTTTCATGCATGTTAACATTAGAAGCCTCCTCCCTAAGTTTGTTTTGTTCACTGCTTTAGCACACTCTACCAACCCGGATGTTTTAGCCGTGTCTGAATCCTGGCTTAGAAAGACCACCAAAAATTCTGACATTTTCATCCCCAACTACAAGATTTTCAGACAAGATAGAACGGCCAAAGGGGGCGGTGTTGCAATCTACTGCAAGATTGCCTGCAGAGTTCTGTTTTACTATCCAGGTCTGTTCCCAAACAATTTGAACTTCTACTTTTAAAAATCCACCTCTCTAAAAACAAGTCTCTCACCGTTGCCGCCTGCTATAGACCACCCTCTGCCCCCAGCTGTGCTCTGGACACCATATGTGAACTGATTGCCCCCCATCTATCTTCAGAGCTCGTGCTGCTAGGCGACCTAAATTGGAACATGCTTAACACCCCAGCCATCCTACAATCTAAATTTGATGCCCTCAATCTCACACAAATTATCAATGAACCTACCAGTTACCACCCCAATTCCGTAAACACGGGTACCCTCATAGATATCATCCTAACAAACTTGCCCTCCAAATACACCTCTGCTGTTTTCAACCAAGATCTCAGCGATCACTGCCTCATTGCCTGCATCCGCAATGGGTCAGCGGTCAAACGACCTCCACTCATCACTGTCAAATGCTCCCTGAAACACTTCAGCGAGCAGGCCTTTCTAATCGACCTGGCCGAGGTATCCTGGAAGGATATTGATCTCATCCCGTCAGTAGAGGATGCCTGGATATTTTTTTTAAATGCCTTCCTCACCATCTTGAATAAGCATGCCCCATTCAAGAAATTTAGAACCAGGAACAGATATAGCCCTTGGTTCTCTCCTGACCTGACTGCCCTTAACCAACAGAAAAACATCCTATGGCGTTCTGCATTAGCATCGAACAGCCCCCGTGATATGCAACTTTTCAGGGAAGCTAGAAACCAATATACACAGGCAGTTAGAAAAGCCAAGGCTAGCTTTTTCAAGCAGAAATTTGCTTCCTGCAACACAAATTCAAAAAAGTTCTGGGACACTGTAAAGTCGATGGAGAATAAGAACACCTGCTCCCAGCTTCCTACTGCACTGAAGATAGGAAACACTGTCACCACCGACAAATCCACTATAATTGAGAATTTCAATAAGCATTTTTCTACGGCTGGCCATGCTTTCCACCTGGCTACCCCTACCCCGGTCAACAGCACTGCCCTCCCCTCTGCTACTCGCCCAAGCCTTCCCCATTTCTCTTTCTCCCAAATACAGTCAGCTGATGTTCTGAAAGAGCTGCAAAATCTGGACCCTTACAAATCAGCCGGGCTAGATAATCTGGACCCTTTCTTTCTAAAACTATCTGCTGAAATTGTTGCCACCCCTATTACTAGCTTTTTCAACCTCTCTTTCGTGTCGTCTGAGATTCCCAAAGATTGGAAAGCAGCTGCGGTTATCCCCCTCTTTAAAGGGGGGGACACTCTTGACCCTAACAGCTACAGACCTATATCTATCCTACCCTGCCTTTCTAAGGTCTTCGAAAGCCAAGTCAACAAACAGATTACCGACCATTTCGAATCCCACCATACCTTCTCCGCTATGCAATCTGGTTTCAGAGCTGGTCATGGGTCCACCTCAGCCACGCTCAAGGTCATAAACGATATCTTAACCGCTATCGATAGGAAACAGTACTGTGCAGCCGTATTCATTGACCTGGCCAAGGCTTTTGACTCTGTCAATCACCACATCCTCATCGGCAGACTCGACAGCCTTGGTTTCTCAAATGACTGCCTCGCCTGGTTCACCAACTACTTCTCTGATCGAGTTCAGTGTGTCAAATCGGAGGTTCTGTTGTCCGGGCCTCTGGCAGTCTCTATGGGGGTGGCTCAGGGTTCAATTCTTGGACCGACTCTCTTCTCTGTATACATCAATGATGTCGCTCTTGCTGCTGGTGATTCTCTGATCCACCTCTACGCAGACGACACTATTCTGTATACTTCTGGCCCTTCTTTTGACACTGTGTTAACAACCCTCCAGGCGAGCTTCAATGCCATACAACTCTCCTTCCGTGGCCTCCAATTGCTCTTAAATACATGTAAAACGAAATGCATGCTCTTCAACCGATCGCTGCCTGCACCTGCCCGCCTGTCCAACATCACTACTCTGGACGGCTCTGACTTAGAATATGTGGACAACTACAAATACCTAGGTGTCTGGTTAGACTGTAAACTCTCCTTCCAGACTCACATCAAACATCTCCAATCCAAAGTTAAATCTAGAATTGGCTTCCTATTCCGGAACAAAGCATCCTTCACTCATGCTGCCAAACATACCCTTGTAAAACTGACCATCCTACCAATCCTCGACTTCGGTGATGTCATTTACAAAATAGCCTCCAAAACCCTACTCAATAAATTGAATGCCGTCTATCACAGTGCCATCCGTTTTGTCACCAAAGCCCCATATACTACCCACCACTGCGACCTGTACACTCTCGTTGGCTGGCCCTCGCTTCATACTCGTCGCCAAACCCACTGGCTCCAGGTCATCTACAAGACCCTGCTAGGTAAAGTCCCCCCTTATCTCAGCTCGCTGGTCACCATAGCAGCACCTACCTGTAGCACGCGCTCCAGCAGGTATATCTCTCTGGTCACCCCCAAAACCAATTCTTCCTTTGGCCGCCTCTCCTTCCAGTTCTCTGCTGCCAATGACTGGAACGAACTACAAAAATCTCTGAAACTGGAAACACTTATCTCCCTCACTAGCTTTAAGCACCAGCTGTCAGAGCAGCTCATAGATTACTGCACCTGTACATAGCCCATCTATAATTTAGCCCAAACAACTACCTCTTTACCTACTGTATTTATTTATTTATTTTGCTCCTTTGCACCCCATCATTTCTATCTCTACCTTACACTTTCTTCCACTGCAAACCAACCATTCCAGTCTTTTTTTTTATTTTTGTTTTTACTTGCTATATTGTATTTACTTCGCCACCATGGCCTTTTATATTTTTATTTATTTATATATATATTTTGTTTGCCTTCACCTCCCTTATCTCACCTCACTTGCTCACATTGCCTGAGCTATTTAAAAACACTTTTTCAACAATTCAAGATAGCAGTTAGTTTAGTTTGATGTAAATAAAGATAGCTGAGAAGTGGGACTGTGTCATTGTTTCTGACAAGATCTCTCATTGATCTCGGGTTCAGCCACCAGGGGGCACCAAACCTCTTTGAAAAGTTCATGTGAATAGTTACCACTTCTCAGGAGATGATAGACTTAGCCTTTCAAATGTTTTGTAATGATGGGATGGCTATTGAACAGAACTTTAAAACCTGGTATTCTTGTATGTACCAGTTCATGAAATCACACATTTGACCTTTATGCTCACTGAGTCTGTACATAGTCAAAGCTTTCCTTAAGTTTGGGTCAGTCACAGTGGTCTGGTATTCTGCCCTTTCTCCGCCTCTCTCCCTTTTCACTCCCCTCTCTCCGCCTCTCTCCCTTTTCACTCCCTCTCTCCGCCTCTCTCCCTTTTCACTCCCCTCCGCCTCTCTCCCTTTTCACTCCCTCTCTCCGCCTCTCTCCCTTTTCACTCCCTCTCTCCGCCTCTCTCCCTTTTCACTCCCTCTCCCTTTTCACTCCCCTCTCTCCGCCTCTCTCCCTTTTCACTCCCCTCTCTCCGCCTCTCTCCCTTTTCACTCCCCTCTCTCCGCCTCTCTCCCTTTTCACTCCCTCTCTCCGCCTCTCTCCCTTTTCACTCCCTCTCTCCGCCTCTCTCCCTTTTCACTCCCTCTCTCCGCCTCTCTCCCTTTTCACTCCCTCTCTCCGCCTCTCTCCCTTTTCACTCCCTCTCTCCGCCTCTCTCCCTTTTCACTCCCTCTCTCCGCCTCTCTCCCTGTTCACTCCCTCTCTCCGCCTCTCTCCCTGTTCACTCCCTCTCTCCGCCTCTCTCCCTGTTCACTCCCTCTCTCCGCCTCTCTCCCTTTTCACTCCCTCTCTCCGCCTCTCTCCCTGTTCACTCCCTCTCTCCGCCTCTCTCCCTGTTCACTCCCTCTCCCCGCCTCTCTCCCTTTTCACTCCCTCTCTCCCTTTTCACTCCCTCTCTCCGCCTCTCTCCCTTTTCACTCCCTCTCTCCGCCTCTCTCCCTTTTCACTCCCTCTCTCCGCCTCTCTCCCTTTTCACTCCCTCTCTCCGCCTCTCTCCCTTTTCACTCCCTCTCTCCACCTCTCTCCCTTTTCACTCCCTCTCTCCACCTCTCTCCCTTTTCACTCCCTCTCTCCGCCTCTCTCCCTTTTCACTCCCTCTCTCCGCCTCTCTCCCTTTTCACTCCCTCTCTCCGCCTCTCTCCCTTTTCACTCCCTCTCTCCGCCTCTCTCCCTTTTCACTCCCTCTCTCCGCCTCTCTCCCTTTTCACTCCCTCTCTCAACCTCTCTCCCTTTTCACTCCCTCTCCCAGCCTCTCTCCCTTTTCACTCCCTCTCTCCGCCTCTCTCCCTTTTCACTCCCTCTCTCCGCCTCTCTCCCTTTTCACTCCCTCTCTCCGCCTCTCTCCCTTTTCACTCCCTCTCTCTCCCTTTTCACTCCCTCTCTCTCCCTTTTCACTCCCTCTCTCTCCCTTTTCACTCCCTCTCTCTCCCTTTTCACTCCGCCTCTCTCCCTTTTCACTCCGCCTCTCTCCCTTTTCACTCCCCTCTCTCCGCCTCTCTCCCTTTTCACTCCCTCTCTCCGCCTCTCTACCTTTTCACTCCCTCTCCCTCCCTAAGAACTTCCCATTTGAATCAATAAGGATTGCAGTTGTGGGTGACTATCTGGGTAGAGCAGACTGGGAGGCTGGTATTCTGACCTGGGCTGGAGCAGACTGGGAGGCTGGTATTCTGACATGGGCTGGAGCACACTGTGCTGGAGCAGACTGAGAGGCTGGTAAGTTGACCTGTGCTGGAGCAGACTGGGAGGCTGGTATTCTGACCTCGGCTGGAGCAGACTGGGAGGCTGGTATTCTGACCTGGGCTGGAGCAGACTGGGAGGCTGGTATTCTGACCTGGGCTGGAGCAGACTGGGAGGCTGGTATTCTGACCTGGGCTGGAGCACACTGTGTTGGAGCAGACTGAGAGGCTGGTTGGCTGACCTGGGCTGGAGCAGACTGAGAGGCTGGTATTCTGACCTGGGCTGGAGCACACTGTGTTGGAGCAGACTGAGAGGCTGGTTGGCTGACCTGGGCTGGAGCAGACTGAGAGGCTGGTATTCTGACCTGGGCTGGAGCAGACTGAGAGGCTGGTATTCTGACCTGGGCTGGAGCACACTGTGTTGGAGCAGACTGAGAGGCTGGTATTCTGACCTGGGCTGGAGCACACTGTGCTGGAGCAGACTGGGAGGCTGGTATTCTGACCTGTGCTGGAGCACACTGTGTTGGAGCAGACTGAGAGGCTGGTATTCTGACCTGTGCTGGAGCACACTGTGCTGGAGCAGACTGGGATACTGGTATTCTGACCTGTGCTGGAGCAGACCGGGAGACTATTATTCTGACCTGTGCTGGAGCACACTGTGTTGGAGCATACTGGGAGGCTGGTATTCTGACCTCGGCTGGAGCAGACTGGGAGACTGGTATTCTGACCTGGGCTGGAGCAGACTGGGAGGCTGGTATTCTGACCTGGGCTGGAGCACACTGTGTTGGAGCAGACTGGGAGGCTGGTATTCTGACCTCGGCTGGAGCAGACTGGGAGGCTGGTATTCTGACCTGGGCTGGAGCAGACTGGGAGGCTGGTATTCTGACCTGGGCTGGAGCAGACTGGGAGGCTGGTATTCTGACCTGGGCTGGAGCAGACTGGGAGGCTGGTATTCTGACCTGGGCTGGAGCACACTGTGTTGGAGCAGACTGTGAGGCTGGTTGGCTGACCTGGGCTGGAGCAGACTGAGAGGCTGGTATTCTGACCTGGGCTGGAGCAGACTGGTAGGCTGGTGCAGTGTCATCAGGCTGTGTGGTGGAGGCCGTCCTGTTCTCGGGTTCTGCTTGTGTTATGCCAACCACCAGGTCATTATTACCACCAGGTCATTATAACCACCAGGTCATTATTACCACCAGGTCATTAGAACCACCAGGTCATTAGAACCACCAGGTCATTAGAACCACCAGGTCAGGGAGAAAAGACTCACCTTGTCGCTCAGGTAGGGTATCAGCCTGAGCTATTTAAAAACACTTTTTCAACATTTCAAGATAGCAGTTAGTTTAGTTTGATGTAAATAAAGATAGCTGAGAAGTGGGACTGTGTCATTGTTTCTGACAAGATCTCTCATTGATCTCAGGTTCAGCCACCAGGGGGCACCAAACCTCTTTGAAAAGTTCATGTGAATAGTTACCACTTCTCAGGAGATGATAGACTTAGCCTTTCAAATGTTTTGTAATGATGGGATGGCTATTGAACAGAACTTTAAAACCTGGTTTTCTTGTATGTACCAGTTCATGAAATCACACATTTGACCTTTATGCTCACTGAGTCTGTACATAGTCAAAGCTTTCCTTAAGTTTGGGTCAGTCACAGTGGTCAGGTATTCTGCCCTTTCTCCGCCTCTCTCCCTTTTCACTCCCTCTCTCCGCCTCTTTCCCTTTTCACTCCCCTCTCTCCGCCTCTCTCCCTTTTCACTCCCTCTCTCCGCCTCTCTCCCTTTTCACTCCCCTCCGCCTCTATCCCTTTTCACTCCCTCTCTCCGCCTCTCTCCCTTTCCACTCCCTCTCTCCGCCTCTCTCCCTTTTTACTCCCTCTCTCCCTTTTCACTCCCCTCTCTCCCTTTTCACTCCCCTCTCTCCGCCTCTCTCCCTTTTCACTCCCTCTCTCCGCCTCTCTCCCTTTTCACTCCCTCTCTCCGCCTCTCTCCCTTTTCACTCCCTCTCTCCGCCTCTCTCCCTTTTCACTCCCTCTCTCCGCCTCTCTCCCTTTTCACTCCCTCTCCCCGCCTCTCTCCCTTTTCACTCCCTCTCTCCGCGTCTCTCCCTTTTCACTCCCTCTCTCTCCCTTTTCACTCTGCCTCTCTCCCTTTTCACTCTGCCTCTCTCCCTTTTCACTCCCCTCTCTCCGCCTCTCTCCCTTTTCACTCCCCTCTCTCCGCCTCTCTCCCTTTTCACTCCCCTCTCTCCGCCTCTCTACCTTTTCACTCCCTCTCCCTCCCTAAGAACTTCCCATTTGAATCAATAAGGATTGCAGTTGTGGGTGACTATCTGGGTGGAGCAGACTGGGAGGCTGGTATTCTGACCTGGGCTGGAGCAGACGGGGAGGCTGGTATTCTGACATGGGCTGGAGCACACTGTGCTGGAGCAGACTGAGAGGCTGGTAAGTTGACCTGTGCTGGAGCAGACTGAGAGGCTGGTATTCTGACCTGGGCTGGAGCAGACTGGGAGGCTGGTATTCTGACCTGGGCTGGAGCAGACTGGGGGGCTGGTATTCTGACCTGGGCTGGAGCAGACTGGGAGGCTGGTATTCTGACCTGGGCTGGAGCACACTGTGTTGGAGCAGACAGAGGCTGGTTGGCTGACCTGGGCTGGAGCAGACTGAGAGGCTGGTATTCTGACCTGGGCTGGAGCAGACTGGGAGGCTGGTATTCTGACCGGGGCTGGAGCAGACTGGGAGGCTGGTATTCTGACCTGGGCTGGAGCACACTGTGTTGGAGCAGACTGAGAGGCTGGTTGGCTGACCTGGGCTGGAGCAGACTGAGAGGCTGGTATTCTGACCTGGGCTGGAGCAGACTGGGAGGCTGGTGCAGTGTCATCAGGCTGTGTGGTGGAGGCCGTCCTGTTCTCGGGTTCTGCTTGTGTTATGCCAACCACCAGGTCATTATTACCACCAGGTCATTAGAACCACCAGGTCATTATAACCACCAGGTCATTAGAACCACCAGGTCATTAGAACCACCAGGTCATTAGAACCACCAGGTCATTATTACCACCAGGTCATTATTACCACCAGGTCATTAGAACCACCAGGTCATTAGAACCACCAGGTCATTAGAACCACCAGGTCAGGGAGAAGAGTTTCCCAGTGAGGTGTCAAAACAACAGGAAATCACTCTAGACACAGTTCCTCTGAAGTAGATCAACGGTTCCCTTAATTGGGGCAAGCTCCTTTGGCCTGTCTGCTGAGAGGGTGTGTGGGTGAGGGTGTGCACACCCACACAAACATACACATAAACTTCTCAACCTTAAAGATCCTTCAACACATTAGAAGTCATATAAACTTAAAGAGGTTAACATAGATTTTCCCTCACAACACAGAGATAAATTAGATCCAGCCTGAACTGTTTGATGTAGTAGGGAGTTGTAGTTTCTCTAGAGATAAATCAGATCCAGACTGAACTGTGTGATGTAGTAGGGAGTTGTAGTTTCTCTAGAGATAAATCAGATCCAGACTGAACTGTGTGATGTAGTAGGGAGTTGTAGTTTCTCTAGATAAATCAGATCCAGCCTGAACTGTGTGATGTAGTAGGGAGTTGTAGTTTACAACAGGCCAATATTCTACGTAGTTTAGTGCATAAAACGTAATTAACTACAGTGACCATAATCCATTGCGTGCCTACTTGTCTTGTCTGTGTTTCTTTTACACCTGCTATGTAAGAGACAGAAGAATGCATGATGGTCAATGCTATCTGGGCTCCTTGGGACATCTCTACCCTAAACCCTAACCTTAAACCCTAACCTTAACCATTTTAAATGTCAAATTCAATGGGCTAGGGACGTCCCAAGGATGTATCTCTACCTGAAATTGAAAATACATTATCTAAGTGATTGATAGTTGGTATTCAGCAGTCATTAAGCCTTATTTCCTTTAATGAACGACTAAAATAGTGATTTTGTCAGACAGCATAGACAGCAGCTCTACACTTTATTGACTGACTGATCCATTCATCCTTCCATCCTCTCCTCTGAAGACCCAGTGAGGGTGGAGCTCAGTCAGAGAGCTGTTGAGGGACTGGTTAGGAAGAACACTTCTACAGCCAGAGAGGTGAGAGGTCACACATGGTTTAGATGGTAAATATTTATGTCCCCTTAGCGGTTCATCACGTCAGCTAAAGGGAATATGTTCCATCATCCATGTTTATTTACATTGTAAATAAATTGTTCACTGATATTGGTGTAATTTCTCACCCCCTTTGGCTGTATGAAAGTTAATTTCTCCTCAGACACACACGTTTGTTTTTTGATATTATGGTCATTTGTTAAATGTACTTGTTTTGCAATATTTTCAAATCAAATCAAGCTTTATTTATACAGCACATGTCAGACATGGATGCAACACAATGGTTTTACAGGAAAAAACTATGAAAATTAAACAGATATATTTAGTACATGTAACAGTATAACTTTAGTCCGTCCCCTCGCGCGAACCAGGGACCCTCTGCACACATCAACAACAGTCACCCATGAAGCATCGTTACCCATCACTCCACAAAAGCCACAGCCCTTGCAGAGCAAGGGGAACCACTACTTCAAGGTCTCAAAGCGAGTAACGTCACCAATTGAAACGCTATTAGCGCGCACCACCGCTAACTAGCTAGCCATTTCACATCGGTTACACAACAAACATAAGAGGATAAAAAACAGAAGAAAAACAACTGAAAGACTAATGAGCAAGAAAGAAAGGAAATGCCATTGATTAAAATATTAACAATATGATGCTATATCCAACCCAACCCAAAATATAAGCTTGTTTTTTTAGAACTAACAGAGTCACTGACAACTAAACAGGTGGGGTTTTAGGAGGGGTTCTGAAAGACACTATGGGGGTGTCCACTGAAAGTTGACTAGTAACAACAACTGGGACATAAAAGACAACCACCATGAGACCCACTAAATCTTCCCAAGAAGAGGCAAACAAAAGAAAAACCCACAACTAACTTAAAGACAGGAAACAAACCAAAAAGGTGGAGCATCTAAAGGTCTTACCTCCACATCTATCAAGACAACTGGAGCACTGGGCCAGACACTCTTAAATAGAACCTGGACCAGCTCAGGTGAAACACCTTCCCACTAACGAGATGGACAAGCCAGCACAGGTGTAACACATACTGACTAACGAGGTGACACCAATCAGTGCTCCCAAGACACATTTCAGTTGAATGGATTCAGTTGTACAATCAATCAAATGTATTTATAAAGCCCTTCTCACATCAGCTGATGTCACAGAGTGCTGTACAGAAACCCAGCCTAAAACCCCAAACAGCAAGCCATGCAGGTGTAGAAGCACGGTGGCTAGGAAAAACTCCCTAGAAAGACAAGAACCTAGGAAGAAACCTAGAGAGGAACCAGGCTATGAGGGGTGGCCAGTCCTCTTCTGGCTGTGCCGGGTGGATATTATAACAGAACATGGCCAAGATGTTCAAATGTTCATAAATGACCAGCAGGGTCAAATATTAATAATCACAGTGGTTGTCGAAGGTGCAACAGATCAGCACCTCAGGAGTAAATGTCAGTTAGCTTTTCATAGCCAATCATTCAGAGTATCTCTACAACTTCCATTTCACATAATCATCTACAATGCTTCACCTTCTACAATATAAACATGGTGTCTACTGGCTGTAAACAATAAAAAAAATAAAAAAAATAACACGATTGTATATTATTATTCAGAAATACATGCTTTTTCTTTCCATAGAATCCTAAAACTCAGTAGCTTCTAGAACTCTCGTCTTCCTAAAACTCACTAGCTTCTAGAACTCTCGTCCCCTTGGAACGAGCCCAAACAAAACTCAAATCAAATTGTATTAGTCACATGCGCCGGATACAACACTGGAACTCTTACTTACGAGCCCCCAACAGTGCAGTTAAAAAATACAGAAAAGAATAAGAGATAAAACTAATATCCAACACGGGAAAAACGTGTCAAAATAAATTGTGATCATGGTAACTCACTGGCTAAATGCAAAACACAAATCTATTTGACTGCCCACCCTTGAGATAATCAGCAACCAAGTTGTCCTTGCGACAGACATGTCTGTTTTCAAGAGGAAACTCCTGCGATATCCGTAGTAACTTTCCACCTCACTGCGAGGCTTCTCTCTCTTCTCAGGGTTCACTAGATAGGCATGTTGTTGGATATAAAAGCAGGGTAACAATGTCAATATAAATGTACCCAAAAATGTCAAGTTGGTTGCATGAATAACTATGATTACTAAATGTTACATAATATGAAATATCAAAACCAAATGTTCACCCCTTTGTTAATATGTATTGGCAATAATTAACTTAATGGTGAGGCATGGAATAATAAAACATGTATCTTTTGTCAGGCTGAATGTTTGAATATATGAGGTGATTTGAGTCATGCTTCTTCAGTAGTGGACTAAAGACAATTAGCACTTGAATGTTGTCAAGAAATACTGGAGTGATGTGAGATTGTTAATAAAATTGATTATAGACTAATTTATATTATTATTATAATATTTTTTTTGATTGAAAAAACGACCTGAAAAGACATATTTTCAACTTTCAATTTCAACTACATCCCAACATATATTCAACGTCTTTTGAATGACATTTTGCCAATTGGGAATAGTGCAATATCAAAACACAGTAAATGGGAATAGTGCAATATCAAAACACAGTTTTAACGTGTCCAAATCAATAACCAATATGCAGAAACAGTTTGGGATATATTGAAGACCTAAACATTTTGGAGTGTTTCATTGTGATTCCAGTGGGTCACCAACGTGGTAAACAGCTAGCTACATTGTGATTCCAGTGGGTCACCAACGTGGTAAACAGCTAGCTACATTGTGATTCCAGTGGGTCACCAACGTGGTAAACAGCTAGCTACATTGTGATTCCAGTGGGTCACCAACGTGGTAAACAGCTAGCTACATTGTGATTCTAGTGGGTCACCAACGTGGTAAACAGCTAGCTACATTGTGATTCCAGTGGGTCACCAACGTGGTAAACAGCTAGCTACATTGTGATTCCAGTGGGTCACCAACGTGGTAAACAGCTAGTTATATTGTGATTCCAGTGGGTCATCAACATGGTAAGTGTAACACAACTCTTTTGTGTTAGTCACTTTTTGTTAAATCATATAAATAGTACTCTTCCAATTCAGAGCCTGGATTTTCCCCCTGAGGCTAATATCCATATCATGTTGAAATCAATAGAACAGGGGACAAACATTTAGGCTTCTACATTGTGACATCATTAAAATACTCCTTCTACAATGTTAAAACATTCTACATTGTGACATCATTAAAATACTCCTTCTACAATGTTAAAACATTCTACATTGTGACATCATTAAAATACTCCTACTACAATGTTAAAACATTCTACATTGTGACATAATTTCATTATTTCATTGATATCATGAAACAACTCCTTCATGTATGTATTTTCTGATGTTTGATCAGAGACATTTTACTAGAGTATCTCTTCCCACATTGATCACAGCTATGAGATTTCTCTCCTGTGTGTCTTCTCTGGTGCACTGTCAGATTGCTAGATTGACCAAAACTCTTCCCACATTGACCACAGCTATAAGGTTTCTCTCCTGTGTGTGTTCTCTGGTGTGAAGTCAAAGAGCCAGATGTAGTAAAACTCTTCCCACATTGATCACAGCTATAAGGTTTCTCGCCTGTGTGTGTTCTTTGGTGTAATGTCAGGTGGCTAGATTGGCCAAAACTCTTCCCACATTGACCACAGCTATAAGGTTTCTCTCCTGTGTGTGTTCTCTGGTGTATAGTCAGCTGGCTAGATGTAGTAAAACTCTTCCCACATTGATTACAGCTACAAGATTTCTCTCCTGTGTGTGTTCTCTGGTGTGAAGTCAGCTGGCCAGATGTAGTAAAACTCTTCCCACATTGATCACAGCTATAAGGTTTCTCTCCTTTGTGTATTCTCTGGTGTAAAGTCAGAGAGCCAGATGTAGTGAAACTCTTCCCACATTGATCACAGCTATAAGGTTTCTCTCCTGTGTGTGTTCTCTGGTGTAAAGTCAGAGAGCCAGATGTAGTAAAACTCTTCCCACATTTATTACAGCTATAAGGTTTCTCTCCTGTGTGTATTCTCTGGTGTATAGTCAGCTGGCTAGATGTAGTAAAACTTTTCCCACATTGATCACAGCTACAAGATTTCTCTCCTGTGTGTATTCTCTGGTGTGAAGTCAGAGAGCCAGATGTAGTAAAACTCTTCCCACATTGATCACATCTATAAGATTTCTCTCCTGTGTGTGTTCTCTTGTGTGTTTCAAGTTCTGATGAAGATGTGCAACCTTTCCCACAGTCAGAGCAGCAGTGAGATTTCTTCCCTGTGGGTCTCTGCTGGTGTTTCTGGTGTTCTGATGCGGAGAGACTCTTCTCTGCCTCTTCAGCATCATGATATTGTTGAGGCTCCCCAGAGGATCCACGATTGTCCCGTCTCTCATCTGTGTGAACGACAAAGTCAGACAGATGGTTAAAGGCCCACAACAGCAGAAATCCAATGTTCATTTGAGGTAAAAGGTGATGCCCAGAGTGTACCCATGACATTGTACAACAACTGACGTCTATTACATTTGACAATTAAGACAGTCAAGATAGCAACAATAGTCATATTTTGTCTTGTTTTTACATTATTGGTAACTAGAAATAAGTTATTCAAGTTGTTGAAACTCTAAGCAGTGTGCCAGACGACTATTGGTTTCCAATATAGGCCCCTTTCTGTGTTTGATAAAATTGCGTCACGAGGTCAATGCACACACAATTTGATTGCAGAAACTCCTCCCTGCTAATTAGGAAACCACTAGTTATGGATGTAGTATATCTGCCTGGAGCAAAAAATGGCGAGTGAAGATTGTAGTTTTTCCACAATGTATTCTGAATATTACAGCGCAAGATCAGGAGTGCTACTGAAGGAAACTCACATTAAGCTCTGTGTCTATTCACTAATTCACCACCGTGGGGGAAAACTCAGGGGAGTTCTCATAGGCTGACAGCAAAAATAGCCTCCATTTCCAGGTTGCTTATGAGTGAATTTCACATTACTATTGGATTATAATTGTAAGGCTCGTTTTGAATCTCCTGATTAATATGTTTGTGTTACTGTCGCAAATCAACTGCTTTATACTTAAAAAACACTTCAACCAGTAAAATGGTCTTTAGCTAGCTTTTCCATCAGCCTGACAATGAGGGTTTGTACACTAAGTGCTTAACAAATTGGCCCATAACTTCACCAAACAATAACATAGTAGGGGTCGACCCATTATGATTCTTCAACGCCAATACCGATTATTGGAGGACCAAAAAAAGCCGATACCGATATTTTTTTATTATATATATATATATATACACACATTGTTTATATATTTGTATTACAACGATACTGAATGAACACTTTTATTTTATCTTAATAATAAATAAATAAATAAATACTTTGGTTTAAAAAATGCAAAAACACAATGTTGGAGAAGAAAGTAAAAGTGCAATATTTCATATACATTTGAATTTATTTATCTAATATATTTTTTTACCTTTATTTTACTAGGCAGGTCAGTTAAGAACAAATTCGTATTTTCAATGACAGCCTAGGAACAGTAGGTTAACTGCCTGTTCAGGGGTAGAACGACAGATTTGTACCTTGTCAGCTCGGCGATTTGAACTTGCAACCTTTCGGTTACTAGTCCAACGCTCTAACCACTAGGCTACCGGCTGGTTACTAGTCCAACGCTCTAACCACTAGGCTACCTGCTGGTTACTAGTCCAACGCTCTAACCACTAGGCTACCGGCTGGTTACTAGTCCAACGCTCTAACCACTAGGCTACCGGCTGGTTACTAGTCCAACGCTCTAACCACTAGGCTACCCTGCCGCCTCTACACTCTAACCACTAGGCTACCTGCCGCCTCTACACTCTAACCACTAGGCTACCGGCTGGTTACTAGTCCAACGCTCTAACCACTAGGCTACCTGCCGCCTCTACACTCTAACCACTAGGCTACCCTGCCGCCCCGAATGTTCTTATAGGCACTTTGGTATTGCCAGTCTAATCTTGGGAGTTGATAGGCTTGAAGTCATAAACAGAGCTGTGCTTCAAGAATTGCGAAGAGCTGCTGGCAAACGCAGGAAAGTGCTGGTTTGAATGAATGCTTACGAGCCTGCTGCTGCCTACCACCGCTCAGTCAGACTGCTCTATCAAATATCAAATCATAGACTTAACTATAATGTAATAAACACAGAAATACGAACCTTAGGTCATATTCAATTTAATACCGCTCTTCACAGACCCAGGAAGGGGCGGGGACAAACAGGTGTTGTACCTCGTATCCCTCCTTCAGGGAACAGTAATTATAGTCATAAAGTTATGCTCCCTTTCAGTCGGTCAACTTGAGGTACAACATACTATGGGGAAATACAATCATTCCCCAAAGCCGACCCAAACGGATACTAAATGAAACGGCCCCTGGCAGGTCACCCTGACCTGACCCCGCAAGATGCGTCAGTTTTGTCAATTTATTCACTGTCTTTTGTTTGAAACACTCCTAGAAGTGTTATAGAAGTAGGACTAGTCTACCTGGTTACACATATGGAAGTAGGACTAGTCTACCTGGTTACACATATATAGAAGGACTAGTATACCTGGTTACACATATAGAAGTAGGACTAGTCTACCTGGTTACACATATATAGAAGGACTAGTATACCTGGTTACACATATAGAAGTAGGACTAGTCTACCTGGTTACACATATAGAAGGACTAGTATACCTGGTTACACATATAGAAGTAGGACTAGTCTACCTGGTTACACATATAGAAGTAGGACTAGTCTACCTGGTTACACATATAGAAGGACTAGTATACCTGGTTACACATATAGAAGTAGGACCAGTCTACCTGGTTACACATATAGTAGAAGAACTAGTCTACCTGGTTACACATATAGTAGTAGAACTAGTCTACCTGGTTACACACATAGAAGTAGGACTAGTCTACCTGGTTACACATATAGAAGTAGGACTAGTCTACCCAACAACACAAATAGAAGTAGAACTAGTCTACCTGGTTACACATATAGAAGGACTAGTATACCTGATTACGCATATAGAAGTAGGACTAGTCTACCTGGTTACACATATAGAAGTAGGACTAGTCTACCTGATTACGCATATAGAAGTAGAACTAGTCTACCTGGTTACACATATAGAAGGACTAGTATACCTGATTACGCATATAGAAGTAGGACTAGTCTACCTGGTTACACATATAGTAGTAGGACCAGTCTACCTGGCCTGAGCACAAATGTAGATCCATAAATGAGCCCATTTGGGGATGTCTGATAGTTTTTCTGATTGTCTGCACCACTAATGAGTTGTGGAGCCTCTCGAAGCACATTTTTTTCTCACCTCAAACAGCAAGTAAACAAAGTCTAATCAAAACCAATTGCAAATGAGAATAACTCCTCAAAGTATTTGAAAAATATTTCCATCTCTATTCCTTTCGATAACCACAAAAGGGAAAATTTTGATTACTTCTTATCCCTTTCACAAATAGCCTACAGCTGTGTCGGTCGAGAACACTCACAGGCACGGGAAACTGAGGGCCCAGAATATTTTATACAATGTTTCAAGTTCGTTATGGACAGGCCATGCGATTTATAGGACATTTATTTGCAATGTTTTTATTTGTTGGCTTTATGTAGGCTATTTTTTACATAGTTGGCAATGGCAATAAAAGTTACTTTTAGATTTGTATAATTTTCATTTAGATAGAATGTAGATTAATCACAGACAATGATTTTGAGATACTATTATAAATTAAATGAAACTGTTCCAGTAAAATGAACATATGAAAATCATAACTGGCACCAGATCAGTAGAAATGGTAAGATACATTTGCACTCCAAATGTAGGTTGCCGACTGCTTGTGTAGCCGATTACCAGCAACGACAGAATTTATGAAGGACAGCAAGAGGAGGTGGTTCAGGAAGAGTTTCTTCTCTTCTGGTTGGGCGTTATTGATGTAATGGCATGAAAATAAACGCTGAATATTATACAATGATTTATCAACAGCTCTAACAATTTGACCCTACAGGAAATCTACACTGGCAATTCTAGAATATACTATATATCCTAGAAACCTGGTTAAACTATCATTATGACATCATGGATGAATTCTAGAATATACTATATATCCTAGAAACCTGGTTAAACTATCACTATGACATCATGCACTGCCAGTCCTTGTATTCATAGTGTAGTGAATTCAGGACGAAGCCCTGAGCTGAACTCAAACCTGGGTCCAGCGACTGTCAAGCCAACACCTTATAACTGTTTTGCCAAGATGTCTGAACTTGTTGACGAGGTCGCTAGGTTTTGGGTTACGGTTGATACAATAGCTTTCTCTATTAATTTGAGAGTGGTTACATTTCTCCAGACCCCATCCCAGACCCCATCCCTCAGCTGTTTACCAAACCAAGTCTCTGGGCAGCCATTTTGTTGCTGTTTAAATACTAGGTTGTCCCTTTAAAAAAGCCACACAAGAATCAATCAACCAATAACAAAGCTGTAATTCCACCACTATTTTGCTAATAAGATGATGGATGGGGCTGGAGAAATGTAACTACTTTCAAATTCATAGACAGACCTATGGATGCAAGGACTGACCATCCATGATATCAACATTATAGTTTTAACTATGTTTTGAGGCTTTACAGTGTTGATTTACATTGTTTCTATACATTGAAGTAAAAAAAGCTTATTCTGGGTTCTGATGGGGTACAACAGTTGAACTAAGCTCATGAGGCATGTGTTATATTCTTCAAGAATCAATGGCTAGAAATAAATAATTTAAAAGTCAAAATATGGATGTGGTAATTGCAGATTTCCCCTTTAACACCAAACATCCTTCCAGTGACTGGAGCGAATTTCAAAAATCGCTGAAGCTGGAGACTTATATTTCCCTCACCAACTTTAAACATCAGCTATCTGAGCAGCTAACCGATCGCTGCAGCTGTACATGTACTTTTCTGCTCTTTTGCACACCAGTATCTCTACTTGCACATCATCATCTGCTCATTTATCACTCCAGTGTTAATCTGCTAAATTGTAATTATTCGCTACTATGGACTATTTATTGCCTACCTCCTCATGCCTTTTGCACACACTATATATAGATTCTTTTTTTCTACTGTGTTATTGACTTGCTTATTGTGTTATTGGCTTGTTTATTGTTTATTCCATGTTATTCCATGTGTAACTCTATGTTGTTGTCTGTGTCACACTGCTTTGCTTTATCATGGCCAGGTCGCAGTTGTAAATGAGAACTTGTTCTCAACTGGCCTACCTGGTTAAACTATCATTATGACATCATGGCCACCTGGTTAAACTATCATTATGACATCATGGCCACCTGGTTAAACTATCATTATGACATCATGGTCACCTGGTTAAACTATCATTATGACATCATAGCCACCTGGTTAAATAAAGGTGAAATAAAAAAATAAAACATCAATTCAACAACTGCAGTTTGTGTCTCTGTATTTAAGGCAGTACTTACTTGTGTTAACCAGGGCCCGTTCATCATTAGAACCATTGGATGCCTTAAGATGCGTTTGGGAAACCGAGCCCAGAAATCCAGTTTCCTCCTCTTCTTCCATCTCCTTTTTCAATGTGACAGTCATCTCCCCCTCCTCTTTCACTCCAAAAACTGCATCCTCCTCTTCCTCCTCTTCTTTTACTGTAACAACCTCTTCCTCTTTCAATCTGAACACGTCTTTCTCTTCTTCTTTCACGGTAACAGCCTCACCCTCTACTTCTTCGTTTACTGTGATATCCTCCTCTTCCTTCTCTTTGACGAGAGCTTCTTTCTCCGTCCAGCAGACCTTCTCTTCTTTAACAAGAGAGTAGCTTAGTGACCTCATGGTTGAAGATGTTAGCTAGCTAGGCTAATGCTAACTTAACCAGCCCGCTAGATGAATAATAAAAACAATACCGTAAATATGAAATTAAAACGGATAACTAACTAGGCGACAGACGAGGGTTTAAAATACAGTGGCAAATATACACTAACGCGTCTAAAGAGCTTTATTGGTTCGTCTATTTTGTCGAGCAAGCTACCGAGGTTGCTGACTGTCTGTTGCTGCTGTTGAACGAAGCGTTCCGTCCACTAGATTATACGTCACACCAACAGCATTGCCTTAAAGTCGCAGACCGCAATCCGCTTGACTGGAGTGGGTAACGCAGTTGAGTAAAATGTATATTTTATTTTCAGACAAAAAGTTAAAGGGTAGGAATCAGGGACGTCACTAGAACTAAAATATTAATTACCCCCCTAAATAAAACAATATCAGTCAATACATTTTTTTCTGTGATTTCTTATTTTCGTCAACCGTTCCATCGCGTCTTACACTTCTTACAGGGCCTGCACTAGGACCGGGGGAGGCTGCTGCTGCGCTAGTGACTGTTAGACTTTCTTCAGCAAAGATGGCGAACAGAAATACTAGGAGAGAGGGGTAACCCTACACAGAACTGAATTGGATCAAAGATGGCGGACAGAAATACTAGGAGAGAGGGGTAACCCTACACAGAACTGAACTGGATCAAAGATGGAGGACAGAAATACTAGGAGAGAGGGGAACCCTACACAGAACTGAACTGAATAAAAGATGGCAAACAGAAATACTAGGAGAGAGGGGTAACCCTTCACAGAACTGAACTGAATCAAAGATGGCGGACAACAATACTAAGATGGAAGCAAATGTAAGGGATTATAAGTCATAACTAATCATGCAAAAACATGTACAGTTGACAGGAATGTTAGTTCATGTAGAGACAAAAGATTATGCTTTTTTTTTTCATAGTTCATTTACAAAAATCGTGATTTAGCCTGCTAGCTGACTAGCTAACATTGGCCAGCTAGCTGGCTAGCTTTATGGGTGTTGTGACATGAGTATGACATTGTAATTCTGGTTGTTTTAGGGTCTCCTGAAACAACCAGCAAACCAGGCTGTCATTTTGGAAAACAGTGGATGTATAGAATCTAGCTAGCTGAAGAATTTACTGCAAATTGAATGTACAATTTTGTAAGCTTTCCTTGCTGATATTTGCCATGCAGATAGATGAAATCACGTAGCTAGCTATGTTCTTGCTTATTGTGCAGTGGATGTTTAAAATCCCTGTATGCCCATGGATGTGTAGCTAGCTATCTAGCCGATCTGTGTATGGACCCAAACGTTTGGTATACATATTAGTTCAGAACCTAGCTATGAACCTCAGCTATCATAGCCAGTTGTATCAACTTCAAAACAGCCTGAATGACATTAATGAAGCCTATGGATTGAGTAGAATATAATATCATGTTGTGCCAAGGATGCAAGTCGTATATGTAGTTATTACCATGCATGAGATCCCCACATTGTAGCCTGTACATTTAATATATTCACTGATCATGTACTCTACCTTGGCAAATAAAGGTGCAGTTTAGGTATGAATGTCTTTGAGATTATTTTTCAGTCATATACAATACCAGGAGAATCAAATTCCAGTCTTTGAATGACGCTGTGTCTTCATGTATGTATTATAATTGTACACTTCAACAGTGTTTACCAATCTTGGTCCTGAGACATCAATGGTTACACATTGTAACTAATAGACTAGAAACAGGATTTAACTAGTTAATTCATATATACAGAAATATAATGTTAAAAACAGAACACTACACTTCCTATGCATCATGTAAATACTCCAACACCGGTTCATCTCAACATCTAATGCCCTTCATCTGCATTGATCTGATAAACACAGGATAGGTGGAGTATTTCATCACATTACACTTCATTTCAACCAGTAGATAATGTGAAACGCTTTATTGAAAAGCTCATTATCCAAGTGTTATAAATACAAGTTCAATCTGTACTTCAATGCACATCTGTTGTGCATTATAAAAACAGAGGAAGAAAGAGGAGGTGAGAGAGGTGTAAAAGACAGAAAGGGAAAGAGATAAGCACATAGGAGCAGGGAAGGCAGCACATGATTAATGAATCACAGTGCTTCATAAATATTCTCTCAGTTCATCACAATTACATAAGTGTTTCTCGTCGGCCTAAAGGTTATCTTAAAAGCAGGTGAGGTGGCGATGATGGGACTAGGGGTTGGCATCCTCTCACATCAAAACATATCTGCAGACGAGAGACAGATGGAGAGAGAGCATGTTTAAGCCTTGTGTTTTTATTTTTTATTCTAACATTGTTAGTCATCAATCAGGAGGTGAAATGCAAAACTGACCTAGGATCATTAACTCTGGGACACTGCATCTCTGTCTGTATTTCAATGTAAAGCATCTCTTTAATAATACTTCCTGTATAATATAAACTGACCTGGGATCATTAACTCTGGGACTACTGCATCTCTGTCTGTATTTCAATGTAAAGCATCTCTTTAATAATGCTTCCTGTATAATATAAACTGACTTGGGATCATTAACTCTGGGACTACTGCATCTGTCTGTATTTCAATGTAAAGCATCTCTTTAATAATACTTCCTGTTGACCTGACCAAATGACCTCTCACCTCTGATCATGCTGTGCCCTCTATGTAGCCAGTTCAGATGCAGGAGGGGTTCACCGACACAGCTGATATAACCTAGAGGATTTAGGGAGAAGGGGAGAGAGATGAAGTGAAGGAGAGAGACTGTTATTGAGAAAATAAGGTAGTTAAAGCGACAGTGTTCAACAGGAATCTGTGTGTGGCCTCACCTGGTGTCCACACCACACTAAGTGGCTGCAGAGTACTTTATGCTGAAAAACATGAACGGACACAAGAGGACAAACAATTATAGCATAGTTATAGAAATAATGAAGTGTCTTACTATTCTCCATGGTTGGCCCTCTTGCCTATTCTTTGAAGGTGGAAGGAGCCACAGTTATACACCTGAGCCTGCTTACTGCACAACACAATCCATCAATCAGATTGATACATGAGTGTGTAGGTGTGGGTTATAGGGTGTCTAATTGTTCTACATTTTTTCAATATGAGTGATTTAAAACAGCCTGTTTTATTTTTTTCACAGACATCACACCCTTACCTAAACAGCACCCTCACCTGAGAAGTAGAAATCAAAGGGAGAGAAACTGTGAATTAAATAACTGCAGTTGACATAGCTAAGTAAATGGAAGAATACTCTTATTGCAATGTGAATGGCTCTTAAAAGAGCCTTTGGTTGTGCATAGTGTAGTCTATGGTGTTGCCAGGGAACAGCACCCTCTTTGAAGAAATAGGACGTGAAGATCTCCTGCACACGGATTGCCTCTCTTGCTGCGTTGTTGGACCCCATCCTTGAAACATCCTGCAGAGCAGCAGACTTCTCCTCTGGCACACGGCGGCGAGCTGCAGATCCCCTCCTGGTCCTCGTGTCCATCCTCATGAAGTTACGCAGGACACAGGTAGCCTTCACACACCTGAATTCCTCCAGGAGGCAGTCCCAGATGACCCTGGTCACCCAACCTTGCAGTGCCCTACACGGTAACTGTAGGCAATTGTTTTGCAGGAATCTCCAGTTACAAGGTATCTGTAGGAATATGGAAGACAATGTAATTATTAGACTGTTACATCACCAGGTCATTGTGGATTACTAAAGTATAATATCCCTGATAACAAATCATGATAACATTGGATTGATAGATGCATGGGCACACATATGTACATGTGTAGCATGTGACAATAACAGGATCATATCAAGGATAGCATCACAAATGAATACATAAATACCACTTGAAGCTTGATGATGAGTTGATCATTTGAATCAGCTGTGCAGTGCTGAGACAAAAACAACAATGTGCCTCTTTGAGTCCCCAGGACTGAGAACCACTGCTCTTCATTGGGACCTCTTCATATGTAGACTGGCTTTCATAGCGCTCTTTATCTGAGGACAGAAAACCTCACAAGAAACACACTTCATTATAGTCAAATTACACCACACTGAATATTATGTTACTATTATCTCCGTGCTCACTTCTAGGGACAGGAACTACACAAAAGTACCTGCCCTATCCAGAATAGCCTCCTCTCTCACTGACAGTTGGGGCTGCTATCCTTTCACCCTCCTCCATGGCTGTTAGCTAGCTACCTACAAATGCATTTGGAGTTTGTTTTTTACAGTGATAAATACATCAAGATAGCTAATATGAAGTTAGGTAGCTGGTGATATTTCATTCACTTAGCTATCTATCTATACAGTATTTGAAGTTGGCTAGAATAGGTTCTCCCAGCCATGTGGACAACTGGAAACAGGGCAGAAAAGTTTGTCCCCAGAGCGTTTTAGAGGATATTACTATTGAACTATGTACCCATTTAATAACCAGACCTTCATACAAACTTGCTCTGCTGAATTCTTGACGGAGTCACAACGGGCGGCCTAAGCGGCATCTAGTCCATCTGCTGACTGGACGCAGGTGAGGAAAATGTACGTTTAATTTTCAGACAAAAAGTTAAAGGGTAGGAAGCATGAGTTTTTACTCACGAGTGTAACAACACAGTGTGGTTAAAGACTTAGTAACTGAGTTGTAAGTACAAACAATTATGTTTTTCTTTTAAATTTACAAAATTAAAATTACTCATTTACATTTTAAATGTTTCCTTCACTCAAGTATTACAATTGTTTTTTTAGGGGTGTAGGGTGGAAGCTGTCTCTGCGTAACAGGGAATTCCTGTCCGTCGGCTTCCTGTATAGGTCTGTGCTAAAACCAACCCCCTCCCTCTTAATAAAAATGTCCAGATAACTTGTTTCATGCGCATCAAAGGTGAGGGTGAATTTCAGATGTTCACTGCTTGTATTGATGAAGGAGTGGAATCGATGAAGTTCCTCTGCTGTCCCCTGGAATAGAAGGAACACGTCATCAATGAAGACTTTTACACAGCCTGATGAGGTGCTAGAATGGATTGTTAGGGCTGTCAATCACATTCTTCTCTAACAACCCCACAAACAGATTGGCATAATTAGATGCTATTATTTAAAATACAATGACCATAATGCACTGCGTGTCTACTTGTCTTGTCTGTTTATTTTACACCTGCTATGTAACAGAGACAGAAGAATGCACAATGGTCAATGCTATCTGGAATCCTTGGGACATCCCTACCCTAAACCCTAACCTTAACCCTTTTAAATGTCAACTTCAACGGGACGTCCCTAGCCCGTTGAAAATACATGATCTAAGTGATTGATAGTTTGTATTCAGCAGTCATTAAGCCTTATTTACTTTAATGAACTACCAAAATAGTGATTTTGTCAGACAGCAGCTCTACACTTTATTGACTGACTGATCCATTCATCCTTCCATCCCTCCTCAGCCTTCCTCTCCTCTGAAGACCCAGTGAGGGTGGAGCTCAGTCAGAGAGCTGTTGAGGGACTGGTTAGGAAGAACACTTCTACAGCCAGAGAGGTGAGAGGTCACACATGGTTTAGATGGTAAATATTTATGTCCCCTTAGCGGTTCATCACGTCAGCAAAAGGGAATATGTTCCATAATCCATGTATATTTACATTAGTGCAAATTGTCCACTGATATTGGTGTAATTTCTCACTCCTTTTGGCTGTATGAAAGTTAATTTCCCCTCAGGCACACACATTTGTTCTTTGCTATTATGAAGGTCATTTGTGTAGAATGTACTTTTCCCCACTCATTCACCCCATCTCTTTACATTGCTTATGCATATTTGGTGGCCTGACTGCATCCAGACTATGTCCAAGCTGCTCCTAATGCAGCTTGGAGTGATCAGATAACAGAAGTCACATTTAGGTGCCAGGTGTAACTGAGTCCATAGATGCTCCATATCCATTACTTTGAGTGTTTTATATAATATGACTAAATATGTTTCTGTGTTGCAGGGGCAGTCAAGAAATGTAACGGCAAGGCCACAGAACAAGACATAAGCAGAGCTGTGGGAGACCACCTCAAGCCCCTGGTAGAGCCGGGGGTGGTGTTTACCACTCCACCAGCAGAGCTGTGGGAGACCACCTCAAGCCCCTGGTAGAGCCGGGGGTGGTGTTTACCACTCCACCAGCAGAGCTGTAGGAGACCACCTCAAGCCCCTTGTAGAGCCGGGGGTGGTGTTTACCACTCCACCAGCAGAGCTGTGGGAGACCACCTCAAGCCCCTGGTAGAGCCGGGGGTGGTGTTTACCACTCCACCAGCAGAGCTGTGGGAGACCACCTCAAGCCCCTGGTAGAGCCGGGGGTGGTGTTTACCACACCACCACGCCTTCAGCAGGCTGGAAAAGTGGGATTGATCGGTTTGATCCATTTGTTTGTTTCAGTAGTTGGATCCTTTGACGTATTGATTTCAACAAATGGACTGGGTTGGTTGAAAAGTGATACTAAAACGTACATACCAGCACTATTTTGACATAGTGGGAGATATACTGAATTTATACTGTTTTTCATACTAAAGATGGACCAAGATACGTGTTGCTTTTGCACAGATTTGTTCATTGGTTTAGCAAGAGTCTGTTGATTGGTCAGTCATTGGGTTCATTTATTTTGCAATATGTTCAAATCAAGCTTTATTTATACAGCACATTTCAGACATGATACTTAAACAAGCTCCTTATAAACTGCACAAGCACCAAAAACGCTGTTGTTTTGACAAGTAGCAATAAATCACTGATATCGATTAGGGGGGAAATCAGGTTGTTCATGCTGTTGAAACTAACACAACTAAACAAAACATGTGGAAATGAGATATATTTTACCTCACTGGTTAGAGGACATCCTGCAGAAGACAGTCAGCTACATTTGGGAGTGATGCATTTAAATTTATGGGTTGCAAAACAAAGGAACGCAACACTTATTTGTCATAACTAATCTATATCATGTTGAAATCATAACTCATCGATATAACGCTAAAATCATTTGTGCGACAGGAGGGAGATGAGGTTGCACGTTCTGTTAAAACTAACAGCTGAAAAACCACAAGGAATCTGGGAATAATGTGTACATCACTGGTTAGAGGACAACTTGAAGAAAACAGATCGCTACATTTTGAGGTGTTCCATTTTGATTCAAGTGGGTCACCAACACGGTAAGTGTAACACAGCTCTTTTTGTGTTAGTCACTTTTTGTTAAATCACATAAATAGTACTCTTTCAATTCAGAGCCTGGATTTCCCCCTGAGGCTAATATCCATATTATGCTGAAATCAATTGAACAGGGGACAAACGTTTAGGGTTCTACATTGTGACATCATTAAAATACTCCTACAATGTTAAAACATTCTACATTGTGACATTATTTCATTGATATCATGAAACAACTCCATGTATTTTCTGATGTTTGATCAGAGATCTTTTATCATAGTATCTCTTGTCACACAAATCACAGCTATGAGGTTTCTCTCCTGTGTGTGTTCTCTGGTGTAGAGTCAGAGTGCTAGATGCACCAAAACTCTTCCCACATTGACCACAGCTGTAAGGTTTCTCTCCTGTGTGTGTTCTCTGGTGTAATGTCAGCTGGTCAGATCTACCAAAACTCTTCCCACATTGACCACAGCTATAAGGTTTCTCTCCTGTGTGTATTCTCTGGTGTAGAGTCAGAGTGCTAGATGCACCAAAACTCTTCCCACATTGATCACAGCTATAAGGTTTCTCTCCTGTGTGTGTTCTCTGGTGTGATGTCAGGTGGCCAGATCGACCAAAACTCTTCCCACATTGACCACAGCTATAAGGTTTCTCTCCTGTGTGTGTTCTCTGGTGTGATATCAGGCTGGTTGCCTGAGTAAAACTCTTCCCACATTCACCACAGCTATAAGGTTTCTCTCCTGTGTGTGTTCTCTGGTGTACAGTCAGATTGCTAGATATAGTAAAACTCTTCCCACATTGATCACAGCTATAAGGTTTCTCTCCTGTGTGTATTCTCTGGTGTTGAGTCAGCTGGCCAGATGTAGTACATCTCTTCCCACATTGACCACATCTATAAGATTTCTCTCCTGTGTGTATTCTCTGATGAATTTTAATGTCTGATGAGGAGGTGAATCTCTTCCCACAGTCAGAGCAGCAGTGAGTTCTCCTCCTTGTGGATCTCTGCAGGTGTTTATTGAGGTGTTCTGATCTGGAGAGACTCTTCTCTGCCTCTTCAGCATCATGAGGTTGTTGAGGCTCCCCAGAGGATCCACGATAGTGAAGTATCTCTCCTGTGTGAACAACAAAGTCAGACAGATGATTAAAGGCCCACAACAGCAGTAATCCACTGTAAAAGGTGATGCCAACAGAGTAGCCATGATGTTGTACAACAATTGATGTCTGTAATGAATGTTACAATTATTTAACAATCGTCTTAAAATGAGCAAGAATAGTCATAGTTTGTCTTGCTTTCACATTAGTAGTAACATCAATGATTGTAGGCTAGAAATAAGTTATTCATGTTGTTGAAACTCTAAGCAGTGTGCAGTGTATTCATGTTGTTGAAACTCTAGCCTCCCGGGTGGCGCAGTGGTCTAGGGCACTGCATCGCAGTGCTAGCTGCGCCACCAGAGTCTCTGGGTTCGCGCCCAGGCTGGGCTGGGTTCGCGCCCAGGCTCTGTCGCAACCGGGAGGTCTGAGGGCGACGCACAATTGGCATAGCGTCGTCCGGGTTAGGGAGGGTTTGGCCGGTAGGGATATCCTTGTCTCAGTATGTAAAAATGTAATAAAATGTATGCACTCTACTGTAAGTCGCTCTGGATAAGAGCGTCTGCTAAATGACTAAAATGTGCCAGACGACTTTTGGTCTCCAATATAGGCCCCTTTCTGTGTTTGCTAAAATTGCAGCACGAGGGCAAAGCCCATATTATTTGATTGTAGAAACTCCTCCCTGCAAATGAGGAAACCAATTGTTATGGATGTAGTATATCTGGTAATGAGGAAACCACTAGTTATGGATGTAGTATATCTGGTAATGAGGAAACCACTAGTTATGAACATAGTATATCTGGTAATGAGGAAACCACTAGTTATGGATGTAGTATATCTGGTAATGAGGAAACCACTATGAGGAAACCACTAGTTATGGATGTAATATACCTGGTAATGAGGAAACCACTAGTTATGGATGTAGTATATCTGGTAATGAGGAAACCACTAGTTATGGATGTAGTATATCTGCTAATGAGGAAACCGCTAGTTATGGATGGAGTATATCTGGTAATGAGGAAACCACTAGTTATAGATGTAGTATATCTGCTAACGAGGATACCACTAGTTATGGGTGTAGTATATCTGGTAACGAGGAAACCACTAGTTATGGATGTAGTATATCTGGTAATGAAGAAACCACTAGTTATGGGTGTAGTATATCTGCTAATGAGGATACCACTAGTTATGGGTGTAGTATATCTGGTAATGAGGAAACCACTAGTTATGGGTGTAGTATATCTGGTAATGAGGAAACCACTAGTTATGGATGTAGTATATCTGGTAATGAGGAAACCGCTAGTTATGGATGTAGTATATCTGGTAATGAGGAAACCGCTAGTTATGGATGTAGTATATCTGGTAATGAGGGAACCGCTAGTTGTGGATGTAGTATATCTAGTAATGAGGAAACCACTAGTTATGGATGTAGTATATCTGGTAATGAGGAAACCACTAGTTATGGATGTAGTATATCTGGTAATGAGGAAACCACTAGTTATGGATGTAGTATATCTGGTAATGAGGAAACCACTAGTTATGGATGTAGTATATCTGGTAATGAGGAAACCACTAGTTATTGATGTAGTATATCTGGTAATGAGGAAACCACTAGTTATGGATGTAGTATATCTGGTAATGAGGAAACCACTAGTTATGGATGTAGTATATCTGGTAATGAGGAAACCACTAGTTATGGATGTAGTATATCTGGTAATGAGGAAACCACTAGTTATGGATGTAGTATATCTGGTAATGAAGAAACCACTAGTTATGGACGTAGTATATCTGGTAATGAGGAAACCACTAGTTATGGACGTAGTATATCTGGTAATGAGGAAACCACTAGTTATGAACGTAGTATATCTGGTAATGAGGAAACCACTAGTTATGGATGTAGTATATCTGGTAATGAGGAAACCACTATGAGGAAACCACTAGTTATGGATGCAATTTCCTCATTACCAGATATACTACACCCATAACTAGTGGTTTCTTCATTACCAGATATACTACATCTATAACTAGTGGTTTCCTCATTACCAGATATACTCCATCCATAACTAGCGGTTTCCTCATTAGCAGATATACTACATCCATAACTAGTGGTTTCCTCATTACCAGAAATACTACATCCATAACTAGTGGTTTCCTCATTATGAGGAAACCGCTAGTTATGGATGTAGTATATCTGGTAATGAGGAATCCACTAGTTATGGATGTAGTATATCTGGTAAGGAGGAAACCACTAGTTATGGATATCTGGTAATGAGGAAACCACTAGTTATGGATGTAGTATATCTGGTAATGAGGAAACCACTAGTTATGGATATCTGGTAATGAGGAAACAACTAGTTACGGATGTAGTATATCTGGTAACGAGGAAACCACTAGTTATGGATGTAGAATATCTGGTAACGAAGAAACCACTAGTTATGGGTGTAGTATATCTGCTAATGAGGAAACCGCTAGTTATGGATGTGGTATATCTGCTAATGAGGAAACCGCTAGTTATGGATGTAGTATATCTGGTAATGAGGAAACCACTAGTTATGGATGTAGTATATCTGGTAATGAGGAAACCACTAGTTATGGATGTAGTATATCTGGTAATGAGGAAACCACTAGTTATGGATGTAGTATATCTGGTAATGAGGAAACCACTAGTTATGAATGTAGTATATCTGGTAATGAGGAAACCACTAGTTATGAATGTAGTATATCTGGTAACGAGGAAACCACTAGTTATGGATGTAGTATATCTGGTAATGAAGAAACCACTAGTTATGGGTGTAGTATATCTGCTAATGAGGAAACCACTAGTTATGGATGTAGTATATCTGCTAATGAGGAAACCACTAGTTATGGATGTAGTATATCTGCTAATGAGGAAACCACTAGTTATGGATGTAGTATATCTGGTAATGAGGAAACCGCTAGTTATGGATGTAGTATATCTGGTAATGAGGAAACCGAAAATTATGGATGTAGTATATCTAGTAATGAGGAAACCGCTAGTTATGGATGTAGTATCTGCTAATGAGGAAACCGCTAGTTATGGATGTAGTATATCTGCTAATGAGGAA
The DNA here is from genome assembly GCF_016432855.1 of Salvelinus namaycush. Taxonomy (NCBI): domain Eukaryota; kingdom Metazoa; phylum Chordata; class Actinopteri; order Salmoniformes; family Salmonidae; genus Salvelinus; species Salvelinus namaycush. Next base: position 112,113 of record NW_024060985.1, read on the forward strand.
ACCGCTAGTTATGGATGTAGTATATCAGATAATGAGGAAACCACTAGTTATGGATGTAGTATATCTGGTAATGAGGAAACCACTAGTTATGGATGTAGTATATCAGATAATGAGGAAACCACTAGTTATGGATGTAGTATATCTGGTAATGAGGAAACCACTAGTTATGGATGTAGTATATCTGGTAATGAGGAAACCGCTAGTTATGGATGTAGTATATCTGGTAATGAGGAAACCACTAGTTATGGATGTAGTATATCTGGTAATGAGGAAACCACTAGTTATGGATGTAGTATATCTGGTAATGAGGAAACCACTAGTTATGGATGTAGTATATCTGGTAATGAGGAAACCACTAGTTATGGATGTAGTATATCTGGTAATGAGGAAACCACTAGTTATGGATGTAGTATATCTGGTAATGAAGAAACCACTAGTTTTGGATGTAGTATATCTGGTAATGAGGAAACCACTAGTTATGGACGTAGTATATCTGGTAATGAGGAAACCACTAGTTATGAACGTAGTATATCTGGTAATGAGGAAACCACTAGTTATGGATGTAGTATATCTGGTAATGAGGAAACCACTATGAGGAAACCACTAGTTATGGATGTAATTTCCTCATTATCCTTTCCTGATTCAGCTGATAATAGTTGAACATGTGACTAACAGCGACAGTATTAAGAATTATGTATAATTATTGAAGAACCACATTAATGACAGTATCCATTTGGGTGTTGTCAATAAAGTTAAGATTATATATTGTTTTATTTTACCTGTATTTAACCAGGTAGGCCAGTTGAGAACAAGTTCTCATTTAAAACTGCGACTTGACCAAGATAAACCAAAGCAGTGCCTCAAAAACAACACAGATTTACACGTGGGATAAACAAACGTACAGTCATAACACAATAGAAAAATCTATATACAGTGTGTGCAAATGGAGTAAGGAGGTAAGACAATAAATAGGCCATAGTAACGAAGTAATTACAAATTTTGAAATTAACACTGGAGTGACAGATGTGCAGATGATGATGTGCAAGTAGAAATACTGATGTGCAAAAGAGCAAAAAAAGTAAAAAAAAAAAAAAAATGGGGATGAGGTAGGTAGTTGGATGGGCTGTGTACAGCTGCAGCGAGCGGTACGCTGCTCAGATAGCTGATGCTTAAAGTTAGTGAGGGAGAATCTCCAGCTTCAGTGATTTTTTCAATTCCTTCCAGTCATTGGCAGCAGAGAACTGAAAGGAAAGGCGGCCAAAATAGGTGTTGGCTTTGGGGATGACCAGTGAGATATACCTCCTGGAGCGCGTGCTATGGGTGGGTGTTGCTATGGTGACCAGTGAGCTGAATTAAGGCGGCCTAGCAAAGACTTATAGATGACCTGGAGCCAGTGGGTTTGGCGACGAATATGTAGCGAGGGCCAGCCAACGAGAGCATACAGGTCGCAGTGGTGGGTGGTATATGGGGCTTTGGTGACAAAACGGATGGCACTGTGATAGACTACATCCAGTTTGCTGAGTAGAGTGTTGGAGGCTATTTTGAAAATGACATCACCGAAGTCATGGATCGGCAGGATAGTCAGTTTTACGAGGGTATGTTTGGCAGCGTGAGTGAAGGAGGCTTTGTTGCGAAATAGGAAGCCGATTCTAGATTTAATTTGGGATTGGAAATGCTTAATATTAGTCTGGAAGGAGAGTTTAGTCTAGCCAGACACCTAGGTATTTATAGTTGTCCACATTTTCTAAGTCAGAACCGTCCAGAGTAGTCATGCTGGACGGGCGGGTGCGGGCAGCGATCAGTTGAAGAGCATGCATTTAGTTTTACTAGCGTTTAAGAGCAGTTGGGAGCCACGGATGGAGTGTTGTATGGCATTGAAGCTCATTTGGAGGTTTGTTAACACAGTGTCCAAAGAAGGGCCAGATGTATACAGAATGGTGTGGTCTGCGTAGAGGTGGATCAAGCAATCACCCGCAGCAAGAGCAACATCATTGATATATACAGAGAAAAGAGAGAAAAGAGTCGGTCCGAGAATTGAACCCTGTGGTACCCCCATAGAGACTGCCAGAGCTACAGACAACAGGCCCTCCGATTTGACACACTGAACTCTGTCTGAGAAGTAGTGGGTGAACCAGGCGAGTCAGTCATTTGAGAAACCAAGGCTGTTAATTCTGCCGATAAGAATACGGTGAATACGGTGACTTGGCTAGGTTGATGAAGACGGCTGCACAGTACTGTCTTTTATCGATGGCGGTTATGATATCGTTTAGTAACTTGAGCGAGGCTGAGGTGCGCCCGTGACCAGCTCGGAAACGGGATTACACAGCGGAGAAGGTACGGTGGGATTCGAAATGGTCAGTGATCTGTTTGTCAACTTGGCTGTCGAAGACTTTGGAAAGGCAGGGCAGGATGGATATAGGTCTGTAACAGTTTGGGTCTAGATTGTCACACCCTTTGAAGAGGGGGATGACCGCGGAAGCGTTCCAATCTTTAGGAATCTCGGACGATACTAAAGAGAGGTTGAACAGACTAGTAATAGGGGTTGCCACAATGGCGGCGGATAATTTTAGAAAGAGGGTCCAGCTTGTCTAGCCCAGCTGATTTGTACGGGTCCAGATTTTGCAACTCTTTCAGAACATCAGCTATCTGGATTTGGGTGAAGGAGAAGCTGGGGAGGCTTGGGGAAGTAGCTGAGGGGGGTGCGGAGCTGTTGGCCGGGGTTGGGGTAGCCAGGAGGAAAGCATGGCCAGCCATAGAGAAAATGCTTATTGAAACTCTCGATTATCGTGGATTTATCGGTGGTGACAGTGTTTCCTAGCCTCAGTGCAATGGGCAGCTGAGATTAGGTGCTCTTATTCTCCATGGACTTTACAGTGTCCCACAACTTTTTGGAGTTAGAGCTACAGGATGCAAATTTCTGTTTGAAAAAGCTTGCATTTGCTTTCCTAACTGACTGTGTGTATTGGTTCCTGACTTCTCTGAAAAGTTGCATATCGCGGGGACTATTCGATGCTAGTGCAGTACGCCACAGGATGTTTCTGTGCTGGTCGAGGGCAGTAAGGTCTGGAGTGAACCAAGGGCTATATCTGTTCTTAGTTCTACATTTTTTGAAATCTTGCTTATTTAAGATGGTGAGGAATGTACTTTTAAAGAACAACCAGGCATCCTCTACCGACAGGAGGATACCAGGATACCCGGGCCAGGTCGATTAGAAAGGCCTGCTTGCAGAAGTGTTTTAGGAAGCGTTTGACAGTGATGAGGGGTGATCGTTTGATCGTTATCTAACTTCTCTAGGATAGGGGGCAGCAATTTCACGTTTGGATGAAAAGCACACCCAAATTCAACTGCCAGTTACTCATCCCCAGAAGATAAGATATGCATATTATTAGATTTGGATAGAAAACACCCTGAAGTTTCTAAAAATGTTTGAATCATGTCTGTGTGTATAACATAACTTATTTAGCAGGCGAAACCCCGAGGACTTTGCAGGCCATCTATGCAGTAGATTGCAACTCCTCCCCCTTTGGCAGTTATATCTTGACGGAAAATGTTGTAGATGGGGATAGAAATTTCCAAATTTTTGGTGGCCTTCCTAAGCCAGGATTCAGACACAGCAAGGACATCAAGGTTGGCGGAGTGTGCTAAAGCAGTGAGAAAAACAAACTTAGGGAGGAGGCTTCTGATGTTAACATGCATGAAACCAAGGCTTTTACGGTTACAGAAGTCAACAATTGATAGTGCCTGGGGACACACAGGGCCTGGGTTAAAATCTACATCACCCGAGGAACAGAGGAGTAGGATGAGGGTACGGCTAAAGGCTATCAGAACTGGTCATCTAGTGCGGTGTGAACAGAGAATAAAAGGAGCATAATGTAATGTACAGACAGGGTTTGGTAGGGTGCGGGTACAGTGGAGGTAAACCAAGGCATTGAGTGATGATAAGAGAGGTTGCATCTCTGGAGGCACCAGTTATGCTAGGTGAAGTCACCGCATGTGTGGAAGGTGGGACAAAAGAGTTCTCTGAGGCATGTTGAGTGGGATTAGGGGCTCCGCAGTAAAATAAAAACAATGATAACTACCCTAAACAACAGTATACAAGGCATATTGACATTAGAGACATAAAGCGAGGCATGAAGCAATCACAGGTGTTGATTGGGAGAGCTAGCTAAGACAACGGGTAAGACAACAGTTAATCAGCAAAGAAAACAGGTAAAATGGAGATGAATGGGCAGAGAGGGTCAGTTAACTACACACGGGGCCTGAGTTCGAGGCTGGGGCCGACAGATAAACAAAACGGAGAACCGTGACTAATGAACAGTCCAGCAGGCATCAGCTATGTAGCCAAGTGATCATAGGGTCCAGTGAACAGCAATATATGAACCAGGGAAGCCGTTAGGTAGTCGATACTACGCTAGCCGGGAGATGCGCTTGGCTCGAGGCTAACTGGTGCTAGCTTCGGGACAAGGGCGTTAGCCACTATACCCAATCCGGTACAGAGCTTACGGCAGGAATCCGGTGATGTAGTGGCTTCTAGTCGTCTTAGTGAAGAGTCTGGGAGGCATCAGCTGTGCAGCCAAGTGATCATAGGGTCCACTGAGCAGGCCGGGAGATGGGCCTCGCTCAAAGCTAGCTTCGGGGCTGGGCCACTCGGTGGCAGCTAGCTAGCTGTGATTATCCGGTGTAATGGTCCAGAGCTTACGGCAGGAATACGGTGATGTAGTGGAGAAAATCAGTCCGATATGCTCAGGGTTGATATCGCGCTGTGCAGACTGGCAGGTGTTATCCAGGCTAAAAGCGGCTGGTGTCTGAGCTAAAAAAGTAAAGGTAGCAATGGCTAACAATGACTCAATAGCTAGTAGCTAATTAGCTGGTTAGCTTCTGCTGGAGTTACCAGCTATAAGGTCTAAAAAATTGCAGTTCCGTATCACATTGGGTGAGGTGTCTTGCCAAAAAAAAAAAACACATAACATTTACAACAAACACATCTTACTGCTACGCCATCTTGGATTACAAGGTGACTCAGTTAAAAACCATTGGATTTAGCAAACTCTGAAATTACTTAGTATTTCTGTGCCCACGAAAACTTTTCCCAGCGTAACATAAGGAGCCACTAAATGATACATAATTCGAGTGCATTTCAGAAAACAAGAAAACTGTCCGACAGCAAGATCCCGTATTTAAGTTGAAGTTCATCATATGACAAGGGTAACATTATGACTATAACTACTGTTCCCTGAAAAAGGGAAACTAGGTACAACATACTATTAAAGTCACGCCTCGCTGGAAGCTCCGCCTTCCACAGGTGATGAGAGTGAGGCTTGGATTTATTCCTTAAATTTAATACCGCTCTTCACCGACCCAGAAAGGGGTGGGGCCGAAAAGGTGTTGTACCCCGTTTCCCTCCTTCAGGGAACACTAATTATAGTGTTCGGTTCTAATTATTCAGAGTAAATAACTCACGGACACTAGAGAAGCTTAACCAAGTTTAATTCTTTCCCAAAGGGTCGTTACAGCCGTAGTTCAGACAAAAACATGTTCTCACCATCACAAGTATATATACCCCACTTTGGACACTCCTCCTTCTCTCCAATCCTTACATCTTCTGGGTCGACAGGAAGCGGGTAACAGGATACTAAACCCTTATTACTCCCTTCAGGGGATCTGACCTGACCTCAACACCCTCCTTCGCCTAATCCACAGATGTTCATCCACTTCCCCTAAAGCAATCCTGTGATCTCCTCCCGTCCACCCAGCACATTCCACAGCCACTCTGTCTTTCTACAGATCTCACTCCTTTATATACTCTGCGTCTGACCTATCATGTCTTTAATATCTACATTTTCAAAGTTTAGCCCGAACCCAACAATAGTCATAAAGTTACACTCCCTTTCAGTCGGTCAACTTCAGTAAAACATACTATGGGAAAATACAATCATTCCCCATGCCGAACCAAACGGATACTAAATGAAACGGCCCCTGGCAGACCACCCAGACCTGACCCCGCAAGATGCGTCAGTTGTCAATTTATTCATTGTCTTTCATTTGAAACACTCCTGTCAATGTTGAGTAAGGACACACACCTAACTAAGCATATAGAAGCAGGACTAGTCTACCTGGCCTGTGTGCAAATGTAGGCCTATAAATGTGCCCATTTGAGGATGTCTGATAGTATTTCTGATTGTCTTAACGCACCACCACTAATGAGTTGTGGAGCCTCTCAAAGCACATTTCTCTTCACCTCTAACAGCATGTAAACAAAGTCTAATCAAAATCAATTGCGTACGACAATAGTTCCTCAAATTATTTTCGTAAAATATTTCCACTCGGCATGAAAGGAAAAAATGTGATGCTCTGATCCAGTGGAAAAGTCATAAAATACCTGATTACTTCTTATCCTTTGCACAAATAACCAACAGCTGTGTCTATCCCGAACTCGCGGGAAACTGAGGGCCCAGAATATTTTATACAATGTCGCAAGCTTGCCATCACAAGTTTCGGAGGACCCAGTTGATAGTTGATACAATGTTTCAAGTTTGTTGTAGACAGGCCATGAGCAGCCAATGTGATTTCTAGGATATTTATTTTTATCAGGATATTTTCTACCTGCAGAATGCAATGTTTTTATTTGTTATGTCGGCAATTTATTTTACATAGTTGGCAATAAAAGTTACTTTTAGATTTGTAAAATTTTCATTTAGATTTAGATAGAATGTAGATTAATCACAGACAATGATTTTCAGATACTATTATAAATTAAATGAAACTGTTCCACAAAAATGTGCATATGAAAATCATAACTGGCACGCAGATCGGTAGAAATGGTCAGATACATTGTCACTCTAAATGGAAAGTTTGACGACCGCTGGTGTAATTAATTAATGAAAACTTCAGGAGCATAACGACAGAATTTACAAAGTCCAGCAGCAGCGGGAGGGAAGAGTTTTTCTCGGTTATATTGATGACTGGCTCCCTCGAGTAACTTGTGTATCTGTAATTATTTAATCAAACAGCATGCTTAAAGCATCAGACAACTTAAAGCAACAACTTTGAGAAGGGTTTAAAACAAAGGTTTCAAACCAATTCATGAATGTAATTGCATCTAGGTATGTCTTGCCTTCAAAGTAAGGGCATGAAAAAAATTTGCTGAATATTATACAATGAACTATCAACAGCTCTAATAATTTGACCCCCACAGGAAATATACACTGGTAATTCTAGAATATACTATATAGCCTAGTAACCTGGTTAAACTATCATTATGACATCATGGATGAATTCTAGAATATACTATATAGCCTAGAATTCTCTTTAAAACAATAATTTTGACCTCATGGATGAATTCTAGAATATACACTATATATCCTAGAATTATGTTTAAAACAATAATTTTGACCTCATGGATGGCCAGTCTTTGTATTCATAGTGTAGTGAATTCAGGGGATAGCCTGAAGGTTGCTACAATAGGTTTCTCAGCTGTTTACCAAACCAAGTTTCTGAGCAGCCATTTTGTTGCGGTTTTAAAAAATCATTCCACCACTGTTTTTGGTAATAAGAGAAATGAAACTACTTTCAAATTCATAGAGAGACCATCCATGATATCAACATTATAGTTTTAACCATGTTGAGGTGATACAGTGTTGGTTTACATTGTTTCTAAACATTGGAGTAAAAAAAAGCTTATTTGGGGTTCTGATGGGGTACAACAGATGAACTAAGCTCATGAGGCATGTGTTATATTCTTCAAGAATCAATGGCTATATATAAATAAATTAAAAGTCCAAAAATTGATGTAGCAATTGCATATTTCCCCTTTAACGCCACACATCAGTTCAACAACTGCAGAGTTTGGTATTTAAGACAGTACTTACTAGTATTAATCAGGACGCTGTTTCTCAAAACCATCTTACGGCTAATTTCATCGTTGGATGCCTTAAGATGCGTTTGGGAAACCGGCAGACATCCAGTTTCCTCCTCGTTCTCTTTTTTCGATGTAACAGTCATCTCCCCTTCCTCCTCTTTCATTCCAAATACTGCATCCTCCCCTTTCTCTTCCTTCACTGAAACGTATTTATCTTCTTTCACTGTAACAGCCTCATTCTCTACTTCTTGTTTTACTGTGATATCCTCCTCTTCCTTCTCCTCTTCCACCAGAAAGATCAGAGCTTCTTTCTCCGTCCAGCAGATATTATCTTTAGCAGGAGAAGAGTAGCTTAGTGACCGCATGGTCGGGGATGTTAGCTAGCTAAGCTAATGCTAACTTAACCAGCCCGCCAGCTGACTAATAACAACAACACCGTAAATATGAAATTAAATCGGATAACTAACTAGACGACAGAAGTGGTTTTAAAACACAGTGGCTAATAAAAAAACGAAAGCATCTAAAGAGCTTTATTGGTTCGGCTATTTTGGCTAGCAAGCTACCGAGGTGTCTGACTAACTATTGCTGCTGCTGAAAGAAGCGTTCCGTCCACTAGATTATACGTCACACCAACAGCGTCGCCTTAAATTCACACACCGCCAACTGCTGACTGGATTGGGTAGTTGAGTAAAATGTATATTTAATTTTCAGACAAAAAGTTAAAGGGTAGGAACCAGAGACGTCGCTAGAACTAAAATATTAATTAGCCCCCCCGTAAATAAATCAATATCAGTCTATATATTTTTTCTGTGATTTATTTATTTTTTTCGTCAACCATTCCATCGCATCTTAAACTTCTTACCGGGCCAGCACTAGGACCGGGGGAGGCTGCTGCACTAGTGATTGTTAGACTTTCTTCAGCAAAGATGGCTGAAAGAAATACTTCGAGAGAGGGGTACCACTACACAGAACTGAACTGGATCAAAGATGGCGGACAGAAATACTAGGAGATAGGGGTACTCCTACACAGAACTGAACTGGATCAAAGATGGTGGACAACAGTACAAAGATGGAAGCAAATGTAAGGGATTATAACGTCAAAACGAATCATGCAAAAACATGCACAGTTGACAGGAATGTTAGTTCATGTAGAGAAAAGATTCTGCATTTTTTTATCATAAAGTTCATTAAAGTTCAGAAATCGTGATTTAGCAAGCTAGCTGACTAGCTAACATTAGCCAGCTAGCTGACTAGCTAACATTAGCCAGCTAGCTGACCCAGCTAACATTAGCCAGCTAGCAGACTAGCTAACATTAGCCAGCTAGCTAACTAGCTTTATGGGTATTGTGACATGAGTATGAAATTGTAATTCTGGTTGTTTTAGGGACTCCTGAAACAACCAGAAAACCAGGCTGTCGTTTTGGGAAACAGTGGATGTATAGAATCTAGCTAGCTGAAGAATTTACTGCAAATTGAATGTACAATTTTGTAAGTTTGCCTTGCTGATATTTGCCATGCAGATAGATGAAATCACGTAGCTAGCTATGTTCTTGCTTATTGTGCAGTGGATGATTAAAATCCCTGTATGCCCATGGATGTGTAGCTAGCTATCTAGCCGATCTGTGTATGGACCCAAACGTTTGGTATACATATTAGTTAAGAACCTAGCTATGAACCTCAGCTATCATAGCCAGTTGTATCAACTTCAAAACAGCCTGAATGACATTAATGAAGCCTATGGATTGAGTAGAATATAATATCATGTTGTGCCAAGGATGCAAGTCGTATATACATGTAGTTATTACCATGCATGAGATCCCCACATTGTAGCCTGTACATTTAATATATTCACTGATCATGTACTCTACCTTGGCAAATAAAGGTGCAGTTTAGGTATGAATGTCTTTGAGATTATTTTTCAGTCATATCCAATACCAGGAGAATCAAATTCCAGTCTTTGAATGACGCTGTGTCTTCATGTATGTATTACAATTATACACTTCAACAGTGTTTACCAATCTTGGTCCTGGGACATCAATGGTTACACATTGTAACTAATAGACTAGAAACAGGATTTAACTAGTTAATTCATATATACAGAAATATAATGTTAAAAACCAGAACACTACACTTCCTATGCATCATGTAAATACTCTAACACCGGTTCATCTCAATATCTAATGCCCTTCATCTGCATTGATCTGAAAAACACAGGATAGGTGGAGTATTTCATCACATTACACTTCATTTCAACCAGTAGAGAATGTGAAACGCTTTATTGAAAAGCTCATTATCCAAGTGTTATAAATACAAGTTCAATCTGTACTTCAATGCACATCTGTTGTGCATTATAAAAACAGAGGAAGAAAGAGGTGGCGAGAGAGGTGTAAAAGACAGAAAGGGAAAGAGGTAAGCACATAGGAGCAGGGAAGGCAGCACATGATTAATGAATCACAGTGCTACATAAATATTCTCTCAGTTCATCACAATTACATAGCAGTGTCTCTAGTCGGCCCACAGGTTATCTTAAAAGAGGGTGAGGTGGCGATGATGGGACTGGGGGTTGGCATCCTCTCACATCAAAACATATCTGCAGACGAGAGACAGATGGAGAGAGAGCATGTTTAAGCCTTGTGTTTTTATTCTAACATTGTTAGTCATCAATCAGGAGGTGAAATGCAAAACTGACCTGGGATCATTAACTCTGGGACTACTGCATCTCTGTCTGTATTTCAATGTAAAGCATCTCTTTAATAATACTTCCTGTATAATATAAACTGACCTGGGATCATTAACTCTGGGACTACTGCATCTCTGTCTGTATTTCAATGTAAAGCATCTCTTTAATAATACTTCCTGTATAATATAAACTGACCTGGGATCATTAACTCTGGGACTACTGCATCTATCTGTATTTCAATGTAAAGCATCTCTTTAATAATACTTCCTGTATAATATAAACTGACCTGGGATCATTAACTCTGGGACTACTGCATCTCTCTGTATTTCAAAGTAAAGCATCTCTTTAATAATACTTCCTGTATAATATAAACTGACCTGGGATCATTAACTCTGGGACTACTGCATCTATCTGTATTTCAATGTAAAGCATCTCTTTAATAATGCTTCCTGTATAATATAAACTGACCTGGGATCATTAACTCTGGGACTACTGCATCTATCTGTATTTCAATGTAAAGCATCTCTTTAATAATACTTCCTGTATAATATAAACTGACCTGGGATCATTAACTCTGGGACTACTGCATCTATCTGTATTTCAATGTAAAGCATCTCTTTAATAATACTTCCTGTTGACCTGACCAAGTGACCTCTCACCTCTGATCATGCTGTGCCCTCTATGTAGCCAGTTCAGATGCAGGAGGGGTTCACCGACACAGCTGATATAACCTAGAGGATTTAGGGAGAAGAGGAGAGAGGGATGAAGTGAAGGAGAGAGACTGTTATTGAGAAAATAAGGTAGTTAAAGCGACAGTGTTCAACAGGAATCTGTGTGTGGCTTCACCTGGTGTCCACACCACACTAAGTGGCTGCAGAGTACTTTATGCTGAAAAACATGAACGGACACACAAGGACAAACAATATAGTGTAGTTATAGAAATAATGAAGTGTCTTACTATTCTCCATGGTTGGCCCTCTTGCCTATTCTTTGAAGGTGGAAGGAGCCACAGTTATACACCTGAGCCTGCTTACTGCACAACACAATCCATAAATCAGATTGATACATGAGTGTGTAGGTGTGGGTTATAGGCTGTCTAATTGTTATACATTTTTCAATATGGGTGATTTAAAATAGCCTGTTTTGTTTTTGCACAGACATCACACCCTTACCTAAACAGCACCCTCACCTGAGAAGTAGAAATCAAAGGGAGAGAAACTGTGAATTGAATAACTGCAGTTGACATAGCTAAGTAAATGGAAGAATACTCTTATTGCAATGTGAATGGCTCTAAAAATAGCCTTTGGTTGTGCATAGTGTAGTCTATGGTGTTGCCAGGGAACAGCACCCTCTTAAAAGAGCCTTTGGTTGTGCATAGTGTAGTCTATGGTGTTGCCAGGGAACAGCACCCTCTTTGAAGAAGTAGGAGGTGAAGATCTCCTGCACACGGATTGCCTCTCTTGCTGCGTTGTTGGACCTCATCCTTGAAACATCCTGCAGAGCAGCAGACTCCTCCTCTGGGACACGGCGGCGAGCTGCAGATCCCCTCCTGGTCCTCGTGTCCATCCTCATGAAGTTACGCAGGACACAGGTAGCCTTCACACACCTGAATTCCTCCAGGAGGCAGTCCCAGATGACCCTGGTCACCCAACCTTGCAGTGCCCTACACGGTAACTGTAGGCAATCGTTTTGAAGGAATCTCCAGTTACAAGGTATCTGTAGGAATATGGAAGACAATGTCATTATTAGACTGTTACATCACCAGGTCATTGTGGATTACTAAAGTATAATATCCCTGATAACAAATCATGATAACATTGGATTGATAGATGCATGGGCACACATATGTGCATGTGTAGCATGTGACCATAACAGGATCATATCAAGGACGGCATCACAAATGAATACATAAATACCACTTGAAGCTTGATGATGAGTTGATCATTTGAATCAGCTGTGCAGTGCTGAGGCAAAAACAACAATGTGCCTCTTTGAGTCCCCAGGACTGAGAACCACTGCTCTTCATTGGGACCTCTTCATATGTAGACTGGCTTTCATAGCACTCTTTATCTGAGGACAGAAAACCTCACAAGAAACAGACTTCATTATAGTCAAATTACACCACACTGAATATTATGTTACTATTATCTCCGTCCTCACTTCTAGGGACAGGAACTACACAAAAGTACCTGCCCTATCCAGAATAGCCTCCTCTCTCACTGACAGTTGGGGCTGCTATCCTTTCACCCTCCATGGCTGTTAGCTAGCTACCTACAAATGCATTTGGAGTTTGTTTTTTACAGTGATAAATACATCAAGATAGATAGCTAATATGACGTTAGGTAGTTGCTGATATTTAATTCACTTAGCTATCTATCTATACAGTATTTGAAGTTGGTTAGATAGCTAGCTAGCCAACTAGCTAGCTCATTTAGCAGCTCATTTGAGTTAGCCTGCACTGTAGCTAGTTAGCTAATAATACATTGTTGTTTCTTTACATTTCCAAAATCTATTTACTTACTTGAATAGGTTCTCCCAGCCATGTGGACAACTGGAAACAGGGCAGCAAAGTTTGTCACCAAAGCGTTTTAGAGGATATTACTATTGAACTATGAACCCATTTAATAACCAGACCTTCATACAAACTTGCTCTGCTGAATTCTTGACGGAGTCACAACGGGCGGCCTAAGCGGCATCTAGTCCATCTGCTGACTGGACGTAGTTGAGTAAAATGTAGATTTTATTTTCAGACAAAAAGTTAAAGGGTAACAACACAGTGTGGTTAAAGACTTTGTAATTGAGTTCTAGTCACGATCTGGTTACCTACAAGTACAAACAGTTATGTTTTTGTTTTAAATGTACAAAATTAAAATTACAAATTTACATTTTAAATGTTTTCGTATTACTCAAGTATTACAATTGTTTTTTTAGGGGTGTAGGGTGGAAGCTGTCTCTGCGTAACAGGGAATTCCTGTCCGTCTGCTTCCTGTATAGGTCTGTGCTAAAGACACCCCCCTCCCTCTTAATCAAAATGTCCAGATAACTTGTTTCATGCGCATCAAAGGTGAGGGTGAATTTCAGATGTTCACTGCTTGTATTGATGAAGGAGGGGAATCGATGAAGTTCCTCTGCTGTCCCCTGGAATAGAAGGAACACGTCATCAATGAAAACTTTTATTGTGGTCCCGTGTGGCTCAGTTGGTAGAGCATGGCGCTTGCAACGCCAGGGTTGTGGGTTGAATTCCCACGGGGGGACCAGGGTTCAATTCCCACGGGGGGACCAGGATGAATATGTATGAACTTTCCAATTTGTAAGTCGCTCTGGATAAGCGCGTCTGCTAAATGGCTTAAATGTAAATGTTTTACAGAGCCTGATGAGGTGCTAGAATGGATTGTTAGGGCTGACAATCACATTCTTCTCTAACAACCCCACATACAGATTGGTATAATTAGATGCTATTTGCTAAACTACAATGGCCATAATGCACTGCGTGTCTACTTGTCTTGTCTGTTTATTTTACACCTGCTATGTAACAGAGACAGAAGAATGCACAATGGTCAATGCTATCTGGAATCCTTGGGACATCCCTACCCTAAACCCTAACCTTAAACCTTAACCATTTTAAATGTCAACTTCAACAGGTTAGGGATGTCCCAAAGATGTATCTCTACCTGAAAATACATGATCTAAGTGATTGATAGTTGGTATTCAGCAATCATTAAGCCTTATTTACTTTAATGAACTACTAAAATAGTGATTTTGTCAGACAGCATTGACAGCAGCTCTACACTTTATTGACTGACTGATCCATTCATCCTTCCATCCCTCCTCAGCCTTCCTCTCCTCTGAAGACCCAGTGAGGATGGAGCTCAGTCAGAGAGCTGTTGAGGGACTGGTTAGGAAGAACACTTCTACAGCCAGAGAGGTCACACATGGTTTAGATGGTAAATATTTATGTCCCCTTAGCGGTTTATCACGTAAGCAAAAGGGAATATCTTCCATCATCTATGTTTATTTACGTTAGTGCCAATTGTCCACTGATGTGGGTGTAGTTTGTCACCCCTTTTGGCTGTATGAAAGTGAATTTCCCCTCAGGCACACACATTTGTTCTTTGTTATTACCCGAGCCACTGCCTGTTCAGCCCGCTACCATCCAGAAGGTGAGGTCAGTACAGGTGCATCAAAGCTGGGACCGAGAGACAGAAGCTGTTTTTCCATCACTAACACAGAGAGGCTGCTGCCTACATACACAGACTTGAAATCATTGGCCACTTCAAGGAATGGAACACTAGTCACTTTAATAATGTTTACATATCTGGCATTACTCATCTCATATGTATATACTGTATTCTATCCTATTCTACTGTATCTTAGTCTATGCATTACTCATCTCATATGTATATACTGTATTCTATCCTATTCTACTGTATCTTAGTCTATGTCTTACTCATCTCATATGTATATACTGTATTCTATCCTATTCTACTGTATCTTAGTCTATGTATTACTCATCTCATATGTATATACTGTATTCTATCCTATTCTACTGTATCTTAGTCTATGCATTACTCATCTCATATGTATATACTGTATTCTATCCTATTCTACTGTATCTTAGTCTATGCCGCTCTGACATCGCTCGTCCATATATTTATATATTCTTATTACATTACTTAGATTTGTGTGTATTAGGTATTTGCTGTGAAATTGTTACCACTCCACCTCAGCTTGAAAAGACATGGCAACACAATGGCTTCACAGGAAAAAACAATGAAAATAAAGATAAAAATGTAGTACAAGAGGATAAAAGAGGATAAGAGGATAAAAAACAACTTAAAGACTAATGAGCATCCTAAGGAAATGCCATCTATTAAAATGTTACAATATCCAACCCAAAATATAAGCTTGTTTTTTAGGAGGGGCTCTGATAGACACTATGGGGTGTCCACTGAAAGTTGACTAGTAACAACAACTGGGACCTAAAAGACACCCACCATGAGACCCACTAAATCTGCCCAAGAGGCAAACAAAAGAAAAACCCACAACAAACTTAAAGACAGGAAGCAAACCAAAAAGATGGATCAACTAAAGGTGTTGACTCTCCACATCTATCAAGACAACTGGAGCACTGGGCCAGACACTCTTAAATAGAACCTGGACCAGCTCAGGTGAAACACCTTCCCACTAACGAGATGGACAAGCCAGCACAGGTGTAACACATACTGACTAACGAGGTGACACCAATCAGTTTAGCTATACGTGCTGACGAGCTATACTTGCTAAGGTCCAAACATAAATGGAAAAACCAAAGACAGTAACACCTTCCCCCTTAAGACAACAAATATATCCTACATTTATGACTCAATTTATTAGGATTGTTAATAAAATTGATTATAGACCGATTTATTATACTGCGTCCATGTGTATAGGCTGCAAGTATGTTGAAATTCAATGTTTTTTCCCCCAACTTTCACTTTCAACTAAAACCAAACTTATATTGTACGTTGGGCATAGTCTTATTTTCAACAACATTTCACTAGGTGGCATAGCCCCAATGTCACAGTTTAAACGTGTCCAAATGCAGAAACACTTTGTGATTAACTGAAAACATAAACATAAAATGTACTATATACACAAACATCTGCCACAATAATCATATTACTTAAACAAGCTCCTTATAAACTGCACAAGCACCAAAAACGCTGTTGTTTTGACAAGTAGCAATAAATCACTGATATCGATTAGGGGGGAAATCAGGTTGTACCTGCTGTTGAAACTAACACAACTAAAAAAACACATGGAAATGGGAGATATATTTTAGCTCACTGGTTAGAGGACAACCTGCAGAAGACAGTCAGCTACATATTGGAGTGATGCATTTAAATGTAGGGGGTCGCTGAACAAAGGAACACAACACTTATTTGTAATCACTCATCGATATCATGCTGAAATCAATTGTGCCGAGAGGAGGGAGATGAGGTTGCACGTCCTGTTAAAACTAACAGCTCAAAAACCACACGGAATCTGGGAATAATGTGTACATCACCGGTTAGAGGACAATTTGTAGAAAACAGCTCGCTACGTTTTGAGGTGTTGCATTTTGATTCAAGTGGGTCACCAACATGGTAAGTGTAACACAGCTCTTTTTTGTTAGTCACTTTTTGTTAAATCACATAAATAGTACTCTTTCAATTCAGAGCCTGGATTTTTCCTGAGGATAATATCCATATTACGCTGAAATCAATAGAACAGGGGACAAACGTTTAGGGTTCTACATTGTGAAACTCCTTAAAATACTCCTACTACAACATTAAAACATTCAACATTGTGAAATTAATTAATTGATATCACGAAATAACTCCTTTGATCAGAGATCTTTTCTCTTACGGTTTCTCTCCTGTGTGTATTCTCTGGTGTATAGTCAGATGGCCAGATGTAGTAAAACTCTTCCCACATTGACCACAGCTATAAGGCTTCTCTCCTGTGTGTGTTCTCTGGTGTGATATAAGGCTGGTTGACTGAGTAAAACTCTTCCCACATTGACCACAGCTATAAGGTTTCTCTCCTGTGTGTGTTCTCTGGTGTAATGTCAGATTGCTAGATGTAGTAAAACTCTTCCCACATTGACCACAGCTATAAGGTTTCTCTCCTGTGTGTGTTCTCTGGTGTAATGTCAGCTTGCCAGATGTAGTAAAACTCTTCCCACATTGATCACAGCTATAAGGTTTCTCTCCTGTGTGTATTCTCTGGTGTTGAGTCAGCTGACCAAATGTAGTACATCTCTTCCCACATTGACCACAGCTATAGGGTTTCTCTCCTGTGTGTGTTCTCTGGTGAATTGTAATGCCTGATGAGGTGAATCTCTTCCCACAATCAGAACAGCGGTGAGATCTCTTCCCTGTGGATCTCTGCAGGTGTTTCTTGAGGTGTTCTGATCTGGAGAGACTCTTCTCTAGCTCGTCAGCATCACGAGGTTTTTGAGGCTCCCCAGAGGATCCACGATAGTCCCGCATCTCTCCTGTGTGAACAACAAAGTCAGACAGATGGTTAAAGGCCCACAACAGTGGAAATCCACTGTAAAAGGTGATGCCAACAGCGTAGCCATGATGTTGTACAACAATTGATACCTGTAATGAATGTTAAAATAATTTGACAATTGTCTTAAAATGAGCAAGAAGTCATATTTTGTCTTGTTTTCACATTAGTAGTAACATCAATGATTGTAGACTAGAAATAAGTTATTCATGTAGTTGAAACTCTAAGCAGTGTGGCGGACGACTTTTGGTCTCCAATACAGGCCCCTTTCTATGTTTAATAAAATTGCAGCACGAGGGCGATGCACACACAATTTGGTTGCAGAAACACCTCCCTGCTAATGAGGAAACCACTAGTTATGGATGTAGTATATCTGGTAATGAGGAAACCACTAGTTATGGATGTAGTATATCTGGTAATGAGGAAACCACTAGTTATGGATGTAGTATATCTGCTAATGAGGAAACCACTAGTTATGGATGCAGTATATCTGGTAATGAGGAAACCACTAGTTATGGATGCAGTATATCTGGTAATGAGGAAACCACTAGTTATGGATGTAGTATATCTGGTAATGAGGAAACCACTAGTTATGGATGTAGTATATCTGGTAATGAGGAAACCACTAGTTATGGATGTAGTATATCTGCCTGGAGCAAAAATGGAGAGCAAAGATTTTAGTTTCTCACAATGTATTCTGAATGTGAATAGGGGAAAACTCAGGGGAGTAGCCTCCATGTCCAGGTTGCTTATGAGTGCATTTCACACTACTTTGGATTATAATTGTAAGGATCGTTTGAATGTCCTGCTTAATATAATGTTTGTGTCATCATCGCAAATCAACCGCTTTGTATTTAAAAAACACTTCAACCAGTAAACTGCTCTTTGTCTTTTCCATCAACCTGACAATGAGGGTTTGTACACTGTTTGCCAAATTGGCCCATAACTTCACCTAACAACAAATATACCTGTGTAATGAACGAAGAAGCACTTTGGTTGTTCTTGCATGACATACATAGTGTACTCTAGGACCCATAACAACAACATAGACATACTGTAGGACCCATAACTTCACCTAACAACAACATAGACCTACTGTAGGACCCATAACTTCACCTAACAACAACATAGACCTACTGTAGAACCCATAACTTCACCTAACAATAACATAGACCTACTGTAGGACCCATAACTTCACCTAACAATAACATAGACCTACTGTAGGACCCATAACTTCACCTAACAATAACATATTGAATATAGGAAAATAGCTCTGTGTGTTTTACAATAGCCTATCCATCAAGGAACAGTTCTCTACACATTATGAGCAAAGTATCTCTGTTTCCAAACAGACTAACGAGACCCAACTGTAAATCAAGCAGACAATAACATTATAAACATCAATTTGTTAGGGATGTTGGATCCAACGTGGAGCACGGTATAACTGTCTTTACCAGAGTAATGAATGAAGAAGCACTTTGGTTGTTGTTGCAATATAATTAATTAATTAATAATATTCATTTAAAATCCAGGAATTGTATAACTAACTTTCTAGGTCATGCCAGTAGGTTACAGTAGGTTGTAACGCTCTAAGTCATGTCAGTAGGTTACAGTAAGTTTTATCTCTCTAGGTCATGCCAGTAGGCTACAGTAGGTTGTAACTCTCTAGGTCATGCCAGTAGACTACAGTAGGTTGTAACTCTTTAGGTCATGCCAGTAGGCTAAAGTAGGTTGTAACGCTCTAGGTCATGCCAGTAGGTTACAGTAAGTTTTATCTCTCTAGGTCATGCCAGTAGGTTACAGTAGATTGTATCTCTCTAGGTCATGCCAGTAGGTTACAGTAGGTTGTATCTCTCTAGGTCATGCCAGTAGGTTACAGTAGGTTGTATCTCTCTAGGTCATGCCAGTAGGTTACAGTAGATTGTATCTCTCTAGGTCATGCCAGTAGGCTAAAGTAGGTTGTAACGCTCTAGGTCATGCCAGTAGGTTACAGTAAGTTTTATCTCTCTAGGTCATGCCAGTAGGTTACAGTAGATTGTATCTCTCTAGGTCATGCCAGTAGGTTACAGTAGGTTGTAACTCTCTAGGTCATGCCAGTAGGTTACAGTAGGTTGTAACTCTCTAGGTCATGCCAGTAGGTTACAGTAGGTTGTATCTCTCTAGGTCATGCCAATAGGCTACAGTAGGTTGTATCTCTCTAGGTCATGCCAGTAGGTTACAGTAGGTTGTAACTCTCTAGGTCATGCCTGTAGGTTACAGTAGGTTGTATCTCTCTAGGTCATGCCAGTAGGTTACAGTAGTCTACAGTAGGTTGTATCTCTCTAGGTCATGCCAGTAGGTTACAGTAGGTTGTATCTCTCTAGGTCATGCCAGTAGGTTACAGTAGGTTTTATCTCTCTAGGTCATGCCAGTAGGCTACAGTAGGTTGTATCTCTCTAGGTCATGCCAGTAGGCTACAGTAGGTTGTAACTCTCTAGGTCATACCAGTAGGTTACAGTAGGTTGTATCTCTCTAGGTCATGCCAGTAGGCTACAGTAGGTTGTAACTCTCTAGGTCATGCCAGTAGGCTACAGTAGGTTTTATCTCTCTAGGTCATGCCAGTAGGCTACAGTATGTTGTATCTCTCTAGGTCATGCCAGTAGGTTACAGTAGGTTGTAACTCTCTAGTTCATGCCAGTAGGCTACAGTAGGTTGTAACTCTCTGGGTCATGCCAGTAGGCTACAGTAGGTTGTAACTCTCTAGGTCATGCCAGTAGGTTACAGTAGGTTGTAACTCTCTAGGTCATGCCAGTAGGCTACAGTAGGTTGTAACTCTCTAGGTCATGCCAGTAGATTACAGTAGGTTGTAACTCTCTAGGTCATGCCAGTAGGCTACAGTAGGTTGTAACTCTCTAGGTCATGCCAGTAGGCTACAGTAGGTTGTATCTCTCTAGGTCATGCCAGTAGGTTACAGTAGGTTGTATCTCTCTAGGTCATGCCAGTAGGTTACAGTCTCGTAATGCTTAAGTTGTTATGTGGACACGTGACATACGGACAACTTTAATAAAAACACTATAGGAGTTGTCTCCAGATCGCTATGCATATTCATGCTAGTAGCTTAGCATCTCTCTCCATTGAATACAGGCGGTGCATATTCATGCTAGTAGCTTAGCATCTCTCTCCATTGAATACAGGCGGTGCATATTCATGCTAGTAGCTTAGCATCTCTCTCCACTGAATACAGGCGGTTGAAGACAACAACCCTCATAGAACATAAACAATAGATTACAATAATAAGATGAATCCACCAATCCAAAGACAGGATAGGCGGGAGCTAGACAACCCGCAGTGCCGCTTTGTGGGCAACGACTCCCCTTGTTTGGGCGGAGAGACATCTTGTCAGTATATCCATAATATTTGGTGTAGCCAACCCAACTCTCACATGGCACTATTGGGGGGCACGGTGTGTAGTAAAACATCACTACATGAAAATCACTACATGCCGTGCCCCCCAGTCTGCGGTCAGCAGATAGACCCTTCTCAATTATATATGTTAAGTCACTTTTTGGAAACGGAACGGAGAAAACAAGGGGTAGCTTGCTCTCTACGTCGTCTGATTCTAGACATATCAGTCATCATCCTGGGCCCTCCGTTGAAGAGGTATTGACGAGCCAACTCCGAATATCCAAAGTTAAAAACACATTTAAGGCGGTACTTACTGGTGTTAATCAGATCTCCTATCTCCTCCTCTTCATCTTTCAATGTGACAGTAATCTCCCCTTCCTTCTTCACTCCAAAAACTGCATCCTCCTCTTTCTCTTCCACCTCTTCTTTCACTGTAACATCCTCCTCTTCTTTTACTGTAACATCCTCCTCCTCTTTCACTCTGAACGCGTCTTCCTCTTCTTTCACTGTAACGTCTTTCTCTTCTTCTTTCACTGTAACAGCCTCACCCTCTACTTCTTGTTTTACTGTGACATCCTCTTCTTCCTTCTCCTCTTTCACGACAATGTTCAGCCCCAGAGCTTCTTTCTCCGTCCAGCAGACCACCTCTTCTTTAACAGGAGGGGAGTAGTTTAGGGAGCTCATGTTCAGGGATGTTAGCTAGCTAGCTATCATTAGCGACTAGGCTAGTGCTAATTTAACCAGCCAGCTACTACAGCTGACTAATACAAAATACCGTAATATTATATTAAATAGGTTAACAAGTAGATACGAACTAAGTGTGTCGAAAACACAGTAGCTAATATACACCGAAAGCGTATAAATAGCTTGAATATTTCGGCTATGTTGGCTAGCAGGCTACCGGGGTGGTTGACCAGCTGTTTATGAAGAACCGTCCACTAGATTATACGTCACGCTGGCAGCGTCGCCTGAAAGACGCACATCGCCGTCTGCTGACTGGAGGGGAAATGCAGTTGAGGATCATATTTTATTTTCAGACAAAGATTATTTTAAATGGATTTAATTAAATAATACCATTATATTGAGACATACAAAGACAGGAATGTGTTGATTGATTAGTGCGAATTAAAAATGTTTACCACAGCATATTTAAGGCAGTTTCATTAAGTTATACTACATCTAAATTAGCAGAAGCTACTGAAGGTCTATACTGCTCCTACATGGTGTAACAATACATCATATAGATGTATATAATGAACAGACTAGGTCTATACTGCTCCTACATGGTGTAACAATACATCATGTAGATGTATATAATGAACAGACTAGGTCTATACTAGTCTGGTCTAGGTCTATACTGCTCCTACATGGTGTAACAATACATCATGTAGATGTATATAATGAACAAACTAGGTCTATACTAGTCTGGTCTAGGTCTATACTGCTCCTACATGGTGTAACAATACATCATGTAGATGTATATAATGAACAGACTAGGTCTATACTGCTCCTACACGGTGTAACAATACATCATGTAGATGTACATAATGAACAGACTAGGTCTATACTGCTCCTACATGGTGTAACAATACATCATGTAGATGTATATAATGAACAGACTAGGTCTATACTGCTCCTACATGGTGTAACAATACATCATGTAGATGTATATAATGAACAGACTAGGTCTATACTGCTCCTACATGGTGTAACAATACATGGTTGGATGGTTGGATGGATACCCCAGAGTTGGACGATACTTTTCTCATCAATCATCTGAAATATTATACTTAATTAAAACCTGGAAATCAAACAATCCTCTGTTGTTAATTCAATGGAAAGGTCAAATGCTTTATTACCTAAAAGTTTAAAGTGACAGAGAGAAATAAAAAGGTGCTGATGCGGGCGCTTGAGATGGGGGTGTGTTCTAGTGGGTCTGGGCAGGTGTGATGTAGTTAATGGAGATGGAGGTGTGTTCTAGTGGGTCTGGGCAGGTGTGATGTAGTTAATGGAGATGGAGGTGTGTTCTAGTGGGTCTGGGCAGGTGTCATGTAGTTAATGGAGATGGAGGTGTGTTCTAGTGGGTCTGGGCAGGGGTGATGTAGTTAATGGAGATGGAGGTGTGTTCTAGTGGGTCTGGGCAGGGGTGATGTAGTTAATGGAGATGGAGGTGTGTTCTAGTGGGTCTGGGCAGGTATGATGTAGTTAATGGAGATGGAGGTGTGTTCTAGTGGGTCTGGGCAGGGGTGATGTAGTTAATGGAGATGGAGGTGTGTTCTAGTGGGTCTGGGCAGGGGTGATGTAGTTAATGGAGATGGAGGTGTGTTCTAGTGGGTCTGGGCAGGTGTGATGTAGTTAATGGAGATGGAGGTGTGTTCTAGTGGGTCTGGGCAGGTGTGATGTAGTTAATGGAGATGGGGGTGTGTTCTAGTGGGTCTGGGTAGGTGTGATGTAGTTAATGGAGATGGAGGTGTGTTCTAGTGGGTCTGGGCAGGTGTGATGTAGTTAATGGAGATGGAGGTGTGTTCTAGTGGGTCTGGACAGGTGTGGTGTAGTTAATGGAGATGGGGGTGTGTTCTAGTGGGTCTGGGCAGGTGTGATGTAGTTAATGGAGATGGAGGTGTGTTCTAGTGGGTCTGGACAGGCGTGATGTAGTTAATGGAGATGGAGGTGTGTTCTAGTGGGTCTGGGCAGGTGTGATGTAGTTAATGTTTCTATGATGTTGTTTGTATGTGAATGTTTTGTATTGTTTATAAAATATCAAATAAAATATTAAAACATTTCCAATGCAAAGTAACACCTCACAGTTCTATTTTTGGAGTTATTACATTAAACCAATCAGAATTTAGAAGAATGCAAAAGCCAGGTGTGAAGTAATATGGAGGACCAGCCTATTCCCTATGATGTAAACTACAACAGAAATAACTTCAAATGTATAACTTCATATTAAACCAATCGTTTCCACTCATGACTTGAGTGATTGAAGTAAACCAACGTTTTGGAAATACATAACGCCATCTAACCAAATATCAAAGAATGTTAGCTATATGCAGTTATCTTAGCCAGCCAGCTAACATTAGCTATTTAGTCAAGCTATGGTCAGCGAGCTGGAGCCCAACTCCTGGAGACCAGTTAGAACCCAACTAACAAAACCCAACTAAAACATAACTGCAGATCAAATGAGACAAACAGAATGATGGCAGGGAAAATTCCCAAAATCCAAAATATAAAGATTACAGGTGTCAGTCAGCTAGCGCGCTAGCAGTAAGCCAGGGTTGTAAAAGTTACAAAACTCCCATAGTCTACTTCACAGAGAACATGCTGAAAAGTAGTGATGGGGAAACAAAGCTTCCTGAAGCATTGATGCTTTCCAGCCAATTGTGTCAAAAATAGGTTCGTTACTCAAGGCTTTGAGCGAAACAGAATTTAGAACAGCCAAATTATTATAGATGAAGTCACACACCGTAGCAGCATAGCCTTTATGTCATATATTAAACCACTGGCCGTGTTCGAGAGCATCAACTCCATGCTGCGTTGTGGGTAAACTGTGACTGGCTGACTGATTTATAAATAATAATGAGTAGTTATTTATGATGTAAGGTGATTTGTAAATCAGTCAGTTGGCAGTCGCCTGCAGTGTCGAACCAGCCCAATACCAAACCAATCAGGTGGTTGTTCGATGAAACGACTCTTCAGACGTCATTGATGACGTGCTGCTGATAAAGTGATACAGGCATCGGCACACTGCTTTAAAGTTTAATGCTTTCAAGGCCTCGTACCTCCGGTATCAAACATAACATCCCCATCGAAAAGTTGACAAAACAAAAAGGAGCAAGCAGGTTGATTTCCTCTGTCATTTTGAGCCCACGGCAAGAAGTCACCAGAGCCCACCGTGCTAACGGGTTCCCACTAGATAACACAACCACACAGTTAATGAAAAGCATGAGGTGAAGCTTGAGCTAGATATCAACCTATCGAGCTAGTGTGACCTTCCTGGTCTCTCAAGTCAGTGAGTCAACACAGGAAGGAGCAATGGATGGATAGTTCATTTATTTCCAAAGCTGCAATGATGGGACACACACAGTCTGGATGAACGATCAGTAGTGACGGGATATAAATAGCACTCCCACAGCAATTCTACATTAATCTGCCCTATAATATACTAACAAAAAAACAATTGAAATGTCTATCAAAGTCATTGTGATCGTATAGTGGATTTAACAATTCCTACTAATTCCTAATTTACTATAATAAATGAATCAATTGTTTCCATGTGTCTCATATTCACTACATCAGAATAAACTGTCATCCATTTTACTATCAAAATATATCAAATTAACCTGAAGATTTACCCAATGTCCCCCTCTGGTGGCGACGAAGTATAATACACCTAAACTAACAAAACCGGGCTAATAAACTGTCTGGTGTTCATGCGTTTATAAAACATGTACTTTATACATTTGTCATAAATGACCTGCATTGATGAGACACACAGTGTGGATGAATGATCAGTAGTCGACAGGGTAAAAATAGCACTCCTAAAGATGATGCATTTTCCAGTTAGATACCAACTTGAAAGAGGGAACTTTAGCATAAAACCCACATGGGAAACTGAGATTTTGCAAATAACATTTAAAGAGAGGCTTATTTGACGCCAAACCAACAACAGTAGTTACTAAAACATAAATTGCTAATGTATGATATAAAAGGTGGATTTTATGATGTAATGTCAACTTTATATATTTCTATCCCGGGACTATTCAATTTTGAACTCACCCACAGCAATTCTCCATAAATCTGCTGTGGATTACCCAGAATCCCGAAATAAATTAAAACATATGTGTTAATTCAAAAACATAACTGGTTGTGCTTATAGGGAACCAGATCGTGAACACAACTAAGTTACTAAGTCTTTAGCCACACTGTATTGTTACACTGGTGAGTAAAAACTCATACTTCCTAAACTAACTTTTTGTCTGAATATTATAATATATATTTTACGTCACACTAGCGTCATTGTCTTAAAGTCGCACATCTCCAGGTTCAGACTGAGCGTTACTTACACTCCAGTCAGCAGATGGCGGTGTGCGATTTTAAGGCAATGCTGTTAGTGTGACGTATAATCTAGTGGACGGAACGCTTCTTTCAGCAGCAGCAACAGTAATTAAGCCACCTTGGTAGCTTGCTAGTCAAAATAGCCGAACCCATAAAGCTCTTTAGACGCTTTAGTGTATATTAGCCA
Organism: Salvelinus namaycush; assembly: GCF_016432855.1. Taxonomy (NCBI): domain Eukaryota; kingdom Metazoa; phylum Chordata; class Actinopteri; order Salmoniformes; family Salmonidae; genus Salvelinus; species Salvelinus namaycush. The sequence continues at coordinate 138,312 of NW_024060985.1, forward strand.
CTGTATTTTAAACCCTCGTCTGTCGTCTAGTTAGTTAGTTATCCTATTTCATTTCATATTTACGGTGTTGTTGTTATTATTCAGCTGGCTGGCTGGTTAAGTTAGCATTAGCCTAGCTAGCTAACATCTCCGACCATGAGTTCACTAAATTACTCACCTCCTGCTAAAGAAGAAGTCTGCTGGACGGAGAAAGAGGGTCTCATCAAAGAGGAGGAGGAAGAGAAGGATGTTACAATACAAAAACAAGTAGAGGGTGAGACTGTTACGGGGAAAGAAGAAGAGAAAGACGTTTCAGTGAAAGAAGAGGAAGAGGCGTTCAGAGTGAAAGAGGAGGATGTTACAGTAAAAGATGAGAAGGATTCAGTTTTTGAAGTGAAAGCGGAGGAGGGGGAGACTACGGTCTCATCGGAAGAAGAGGAGGAGGAAACTGGATATCTGGGCCCGATTTCCCAAACGCATCTTAAGGCATCCAGTGGTTCTAAAGATGAACTTAGCCATAAGATGGTTTTGAGAAACCGGGCCGTGATTACCACTGGTAAGTACTGTCTTAAATACAGAGGTACAAACTCTGCAGTTGTTGAACTGATGTTTGGTGTTAAAGGGGAAATCTGCAATTGCTACATCCATATTTTGACTTTTAAATTATTTATTTATAGCCATTGATTCTTGAAGAATATAACACATGCCTCATGAGCTTAGTTCAACTGTTGTACCCAATCAGAACCCAAAATAAGCTTTTTTTAGTCCAATGTTTAGAAACAATGTATATCAACAGCCTCAACATGGTTAAAACTATAATGTTGATATCATGGATGGTCAGTCCTTGCATCCATAGGTCTGTCTATGAATTTGAGAGTAGTTAAATGTCTCCAGGCCCATCATCTTATTACCAAAACAGTGGTGGAATGACTGCTGTGTTATTGTTTCAACTGCAGATTGGTTGATTGATGTGTGGCTTTTTTAAAGGGACAACCTAGTATTTAAACAGCAACAAAATGGCTGCCAAGAGACTTGGTTTGGTAAACAGCTGAGGGATGGGGCTGGAGAAATGTAACCACTCTCAAATTCATAGAGAAAGCTATTGTAGCAACCCTAACTCAACACCTAGCGACCTCGTCAAGAAGTTCAGACATCTTGGCATAACAGTTATAAGGTGTTGGCTTGACAGTCGCTGGACCCAGGTTTGAGTTCAGCTCAGGGCTTCCCCACGAATTCACTACACTATGAATACAAGGACTGGCCATGCATGATGTCATAATGATAGTTTAACCAGGTTTCTAGGCTATATAGTATATTCTAGAATTCATCCATGATGTCATAATGATAGTTTAACCAGGTTTCTAGGATATATAGTATATTCTAGAATTCATCCATGTTGTCATAATGATAGTTTAACCAGGTTTCTAGGATATATAGTATATTCTAGAATTCATCCATGATGTCATAGTGATAGTTTAACCAGGTTTCTAGGCTATATAGTATATTCTAGAATTGCCAGTGAAGATTTCCTGTGGAGGCTAATTATTAGAGCTGTTGATAAGTCATTGTATAATATTCAGCCAATTTTTTTTCATGCCTTTACATTAATGGCAAGACATACCGAGATGCAATTACATTCATGAATTGGTTTGAAACCTTTGTTTTAAACCCTTCTCAAAGTTGGTGCCTTGACGGATTTGTAAAAAATGGTATATCATGAAACACTTTTATTTATTTATTTAAATGTAACCTTTATTTAACTAGGCAAGTCAGTTATGAACAAATTCTTATTTACATAGACTGCCTACCCCGGACGATGCTGGGCCAATTGTGTGCCGCCCTATGGGACTCCCAATCACAGCCGGTTGTGATACAGTCTGGATTTGATCCAGGGTGTCTGTAGTGGCGCCTCAAGCACTGAGATGCAGTGTCCGCTGCGCCACTCGGGAGCCCCAAAATCATGTTCTAGTGCTGTCCCCAACTAAAATACATCTTGGTCAACCAAGAGTCATCAGTTCTTTCTACCAATCGCCCCATGTGTTTTTATAAAATCAAATATACGTACTGAATTTGTCTGATGCTTTAAGCATTCTGATCAAATAATTTAGACACACAAATGACTCGAAGTCATAACTAGGGGGAGCCACTCGTCAACATAACCTGACCAGAGGGAGCCGGTCGTCAGCATAACGTGACCAGAGGGAGCCGGTCGTCAGCATAACGTGACCAGAGGGAGCCGGTCGTCAGCATAACCTGACCAGAGGGAGCCGGTCGTCAGCATAACCTGACCAGAGGGAGCCGGTCGTCAACATAACCCGACCAGAGGGAGCCGGTCGTCAACATAACCCGACCAGAGGGAGCCGGTCGTCAACATAACCCGACCAGAGGGAGCCGGTCGTCAACATAACCCGACCAGAGGGAGCCGGTCGTCAACATAACCCGACCAGAGGGAGCCGGTCGTCAACATAACCCGACCAGAGGGAGCCGGTCGTCAACATAACCCGACCAGAGGGAGCCGGTCGTCAACACAACCCGACCAGAGGGAGTCCCCCCCTCCGCTGCTGGACTTCGTAAATTCTGCCGTTTTGCTCCTGAAGTTTTCAGTAATAGACTAATAGTCTACAGATAGATAGACTAATAGACTAGTAATTGACTACACCATCAGTCTGCAACCTTTTCCAGTTGGAGTGCCAATTTATCTGACCGTTTCTGCAAATCTGTGTGCCAGTTATGATTTTCATATGCACATTTTACTGTCATTTAATTTATAATAGTATCTCAAAATTATTGTCTGTGATTAATCTACAATCTATCTAAATGAAAATTATACAAATCTAAATAACTTTTATTGCCATTATGACATCATGGATGAATTCTAGATGCCAACTATGTAAAAAAAATAGCCTACATAAAGCCAACAAATAAAAACATTGCATTCTGCAGGTAGAAAATATCCTGATAGAAATAAATATCCTAGAAATCACATTGGCTGCAAATGGCCTGTCTACAACAAACTTGAAACATGGTATCAACTATCAACTGGGTCAGGAAACTCGGATAGCAAGCATGCAACATTATATGAAATATTATAGGCCCTCAGTTTCCTGCTCCAGTGAGTTCTGGACAGTAATCAGGTATTTTATGACATTTCCACTGGATCAGAGCATTACATTTTTCCCTTTTATGCCGTGTATTTATCGAAATGGCGAGAGCTGGAAATATTTTACAAAAATACTTTGAGGAACTATTGTCATTCGTAATTGATTGTTATTAGACTTTGTTTACTTGCTGTTTGGATGTGAAGAAAAAATTACTTTGAGAAGCTCCACAACTCATTAGTGGTGCAGCATTAAGACAATCAGAAATACTATCAGACATCCCCAAATGGGCACATTTATAGGCCTACATTTGTGTGCCGGCCAGGTAGACTAGTCCTACTACTATATGGGTAATCAGGTGTGCGTCCTTACTCAACACTGACAGGAGTGTTTCAAACAAAAGACAATGAATAAATTGACAACTGACGCATCTTTCGGGGTCAGGTCTGGGTGGTCTGCCATGGGCCGTTTCATTTAGTATCCGTCTGGGTCGGCTGTGGATTGATTGTATTTCCCCATAGTATGTTGTTCCGAAGTTGACTGACTGAAAGGGAGTGTAACTTTGATTATAATTACACTTCCCTGAAGGAGAGAAACGAGGTACAACACCTGTTTGTCCCCGCCCTTTCCTGGGTTGGTGAAGAGTGGTATTAAATTTAAGGAATAAAATCCAAGCCTCACGCTCATCACCTGTGGAAGGCGGGGCTTCCAGCGAGGCGTGGATATGATAGTATGTTGTACCTAGTTTCCCTCCTTCAGGGAACAGTAGTTATAGTGATAACATGTGGATTTAATAGTATGCTGTACCTAGTTTCCCTCCTTCAGGGAACAGTAGTTATAGTCATAACGTTAAGCTTGTCATATGATGAACTTCAACTTAAATACGGGATCTTGCTGTCGGACAGTTTTTTTGTATTCAGATCTCTGAAATGCTCTCTAACTACGTCACATTTAGTGTCTCCTTATGTTACGCTGGGAAAACAGTTTTCAATCATTTCAGAGTTTGCTAAATCCAATGGTTCTAACCGAAAGTCCCCTTAACTTTATTGACAACACCCAAATGGATACTGTCATTAACTTCTTGCAACTATAGGGGGTGCTGTTTCGCATTAGCATAATTTGCTCTACAGATTAAACTGCCTAGTACTCAATTCTTGCTCGTACAATATGCATATTATTATTATTATTGGATAGAAAACACTCTCTAGTTTCTATAGCCGTTGGAATTTTGTCTCTGAGTGAAACAGAACTCAATCTACAGCACTTTTCATGATAGGGAGTCAGATTTCAGACATCTTGGCCCCTGATCTGGAGTCAGTTTAAAGGTCCGTGTAAATGCTATGGAGAAACAGACACTTCTTACGTCTTCCCCTGGATGTCAGTACGTGATGACGCTTTGAATGGAGTCGATTGCGCAATCAGGGGCTGTATAAAACAGCAAATACCGGAAGTAGCTTCCCTTTGCTGCCTGCGCCTGGCGCACGAAGGACGTTGGACTCGCCTCCTTCCAAGCTTTAGTTTAGCCAGTAATATTTCTCCGGTCATGTTTTTACTCGTTATAGGTGTTAACCGCATCATAAGGTAGTTAATTTGAACCGTTTTATAGCAATTTATATCCGTTTAGTGCGATTTTGAGGCATTGCTTTGTTGTGCACTTTGAAGCGCCGGGCACGTTTCGGGGTCCCGGTCGAACGTTAGTGGGCATTTCGACAGACAAGAGGACATCTTTCGACCAAAAGAAGATTAGACCCAAGAAAGGATACATTGCCCAAGATTCTGATGGAAGATCACCTCATAGTAAGAAATATTTAAGATGATAAATCGTTGTTCTGTAGAAAAATGTTAAACGCACGTTCCGCCATTTTGTTAGGTGTAGCTTCGCTTGGCGCAACCTGTATTGAAAAGTAAGGATAATTTAAAAAATGTAATTCAGCGATTGTATTAAGAATTAAATTGTCTATCAATCGCTGTCCACCCTATATTTTTTAGTCAAGTTTATGAGTATTTATGTATAAGACTAGATCACTGTCTAATATGGCGCACGACATTTTCTGACCAGCTGGGCTACTTTTGTCATTGTCTAACCATGATTTTGGTGGCTAAATATGCACATTTTCGAACAAACTCTATATGTATGTTGTAATATGATGTTACAGGAGTGTCATCTGAAGAATTCTGAGAAGGTTAGTGAAAAAATTAATATATTTTGGCGATATTTACGTTATCGCTCTCTTTGGCTAGAATCAATGCTCTGGTAATGTTTGCACATGTGGTATGCTAATATAACGATTTATTGTGTTTTCGCTGTAAGACACTTAGAAAATCTGAAATATTGTCTGTATTCACAGGATCTGTGTCTTTCAATTAGTGTACGCTGTGTATTTTTACGAAATGTTTTATGATTAGTAATTAGGTAATACACGTTGCTCTGTATTTTTTCTAGTCGAGTTGTGATGGTGGGTGCAATTGTAAACTATGATTTATACCTGAAATATGCACATTTTTCTAACAAAACCTATCCTATACCATAAATATGTTATCAGACTGTCATCTGATGAGGTTTTTTCTTGGTTAGTGGCTATCAATATCTTTATTTGGCCGAATTGGTGATAGCTACTGGTGTTGAGAAAAAATGGTGGACAAAGAAAAATGGTGTCTTTTGCTAACGTGGTTAGCTAATAGATTTACATATTTTGTCTTCCCTGTAAAACATTTAAAAAATCTGAAATGGTGGCTTTATTCACAAGATCTGTATCTTTCATCTGGTGTCTTGGACTTGTGATTTAATGATATTTAGATGCTACTATCTACTTGTGAAGCTATGCTAGCTATGCTAATCAGTGTGTGGGGGGGAGTGGGGGGTGATCCCGGATCCGGGGTAGAGGCTCGTGAAAGGTTAAAAACATCCTAAAGATTGATTCCATACATCGTTTGACATGTTTCTAAAGGACTGTAACGGAACTTCTCGAGTTTTTGTCTGGACGAAGTGCCTGCGCCTCATGAAGATGGATAACTGGGCTGAACACGCTAACAACAAGTGGCTATTTGGCCATATGAGTGTTTTCTATCCAATACTAATAATAATATGCATATATTATTGGGGGGCGCCCCCCCCCCCCCCTTGGCTTTATTCACAAGATCTGTATCTTTCATTAGGTGTCTTGGACTTGTGATTTAATGATATTTAGATGCTACTATTTAATTGTGACGCTATGCTAGCGATGCTACTCAGTGTGGGGGGGGTGGGGGGTGCTCCCGGACCCGGGGTAGATACTCGTGAAAGGTTAACGTGGTTTTTCAATAGTTACACATAATACTTAATACTGTAGCTGTTTTGTTATAGTCACATGTTCAACTATCATCAAGTGATCCAGGAAATCATTTTCTGAATGCCAGTCACATGACAAACATCACAACATGCAACAACAACCAAAGTGCTTCTTCATTCATTACTCTGGTAAAGACAGTTATGCCGTGCTCCACGTTGGATCCAACATCCCTAACAAATTGATGTTTATAATTTTATTGTCTGCTTGATTTACAGTAAGGTCTCGTTAGTCTGTTGGCACACAGAGATACTTAGCTCATAATGTGTAGAGAACTGTTCCTTGATGGATAGGCTATTGTACAACACACAGAGCTATTTTCCTTTATTCAGGACATTTAGAATGACATCACATTACAGAGTAGTCTAGTGGGATTATTCACAACATTATCTGGTGATCAGGTTATGAGATGTCATGAGAAAGACATTTTAGTTTCCATGTTTCACAAGAAATATTAAATTATTTATAGTCCTAGGTCTATGTTATTGTTAGGTGAAGTTATGGGTCCTACAGTAGGTCTATGTTGTTGTTAGGTGAAGTTATGGGCCAATTTGTTAAACACTTAATGTACAAACCCTCAGTTTCAGGCTGATGGCAAAGCTAGCTAAAGAACATTTTACTGGTTGAAGTGTTTTATAAGTATAAAGCAGTTGATTTGCGGCAATAACACAAACATATTAAGCAGGAGATTCAAACGATCGTTACAGTTATTATCCAAAAGTAATGTGAAATGCACTCATAAACAACCTGTAAATGGAGGCTATTTTTGCTGTCAGCCTATGAGAACTGCCCTGAGTTTTCCCCCACGGTGGTGAATTAGTGAATAGACACAGAGCTTAATGTGAGTTTCCTTCAGTAGCACTCCTGATCTTGCGCTGTAATATTCAGAATACATTGTGGAAAACTAAAATCTTTATTCACCATTTTTGTTTCAGGCAGATATACTACATCCATAACTAGTGGTTTCCTCATTACCAGATATACTACATCCATAACTAGTGGTTTCCTCATTACCAGATATTCTACATCCATAACTAGTGGTTTCCTCATTAGCATGGAGGAGTTTCTGCAACCAAATTGTGTGTGCTTTGCCCTCGTGCCGCAATTTTAGCAAACACAGAAAGGGGCCTATATTGGAGACCAAAAGTCATCTGGCACACTGCTTAGAGTTTCAACAACTTGAAAAACGTGTTTCTAGCCTGCAATCATCGATGTTACTACTAAATGTGAAAACAAGACAAAATATCACTATTGTTCCTATCTTGACTGGCTTAATTTTCAAATTTAACAGACGTCAATTGTTGTACAACTGCATGGGTACGCTCTGGGCATCACCTTTTACCTCAAATAAACAGTGGATTTCTGCTGTTGTGGACCTTTAACCGTCTGACTGACTTTGTGGTTCACACAGGAGAAAGACGTGACTATCGTGGATCCTCTGGGGCGCCTCAACAACATCATGATGCTGACGAGGCAGAGAAAAGTCTCTCCCGATCAGAACTCCTCAAGAAACACCAGCAGAGACCCACAGGAAATAAATCTCACTGCTGCTCTGACTGTGGGAAAAGATTCAACTACTCATCACACCTTAAAATACATCAAAGAATTCACACAGGAGATAAACCTTATAGCTGTGATCAATGTGGGAAGAGTTTTGTTAAATCTAGCCATCTGACTATACACCAGAGAACACACACAGGAGAGAAACCCTATAGCTGTGGTCAATGTGGAAAGAGTTTTTCTTCTTCTAGCTATTTAACTATACACCATAGAACACACACAGGAGAGAAACCGTATAGCTGTAATCAATGTGGGAAGAGTTTTTCTAATTCTAGCCGCCTAACTATACACCATAGAACACACACAGGAGAGAAACCGTATAGCTGTAATCAATGTGGGAAGAGTTTTTCTACTTCTAGCCGCCTAACTATACACCATAGAACACACACAGGGGAGAAATCTTATAGCTGTAATCAATGTGGGAAGAGTTTTAGTCAATCTAGCGCTCTGACAGTGCACCAGAGAATACACACAGGAGAGAAATCGTTTATCTGTGATCAATGTGGGAAGAGTTTTGTTCGATCTGGCCATCTGACAGTGCACCAGAGAATACACACAGGAGAGAAACCTCATAGCTGTGATCAATGTGACAAGAGTTTTTCTACTTCTAGCCAGCTGACTATACACCATAGAACACACACAGGATAGAAATCTTATAGCTGTGATCAATGTGACAAGAGATACTCTGATAAAAGATCTCTGATCAAATATCAGAAAATTTATATATGAAGGAGTTGTTTCATGATATCAATGAATTAATGTCACAATGTAGAATGTTTTAACATTGTAGTAGGAGCATTTTAATGTCTCAATGTAGAATGTTTTAATATATAGTATATTAATATACTCTGCAGTCAGTCAGTCAGAATGTCACAATGTAGATCCCTAAACGTTTGCCCCCTTATCAATTGGTTTCAACATGATATGGATATTAGGCTCATTGGGGGAAATCCAGGCTCTGAATTGGAAGAGTACTATTTATGTGATTTAACACAAAGTGAATAACAAAAAAAGAGTTGTCCTCTAACCAGTGATGTACACATTATTCCCAGAATCAACTGATTTCAACATAATATTGATGAGTTATGACAAATAAGTGTTGTGTTCCTTTGTAATGCATCACTCCAATATGTAGCTGACTGTCTTCTGCAGGTTGTCCTCTAACCAGTGAGGTTAAATATATCTCCCATTTCCATGTGTTTTTGTTGTGTTAGTTTCAACAGCACGAACAACCTGATTTCCCCTTGTCAAAACAACAGTGTTTCTGGTGCTTGTGCAGTTTATAAGGAGCTTGTTTTAAAAAATACAATTATTGTGGCAGATGTTTGTGTATTTACCACATGTTAGGTTTTCAATTTATCCCAAACTGTTTCTGCATATTGGTTATTGATTTGGACACGTTAAAACTGTGTTTTGACATTGGGGCTATCCCACCTAGCACAATGTAATTGAAAAGACGTTGAAAATAATACTATGCAATCAAATATTTCATATAACATTTAGTAGATATAGATTTCAGTTTGTATTGACTGCTATGTAGGTTAAATGTACACTTCAAATGCAGCTGTCCTACAACATATCTGTACCTTCTTCTTGATCCCAATTGCATTGTGTCTATGTTCTGTCCTATAAGAATTTCAAAGGAAGAGAAAATGTGTCAAGCAATTAAATATATATATTAAATAAATATTGAAAGATAAATGGCATTGACATACAATGTAATGTAAAATAGAAGAACATATTGGAGAAAGCACAAGCCAATACAGTACTGCCATACAGTAACAGTACTGCCATACAGGCCTAATATCACATTTCAAGATATCTTTGTACACAAATTGTTCAATATTTTATCATTATACAAAAGAGGTAGTCTAGACACTGTATTAATACCATTATGCATTTGAATCCCATCTACAGCTACCATCTAAGATATTAATTTCCCTCCACAAGGGGGCGTACATGTAACGTTTCCAAAATGGGATAGTATTGTACATGTAACGTTTCCAAAATGGGATAGTATTGTCCATGTAACGTATCCAAAATGGGATAGTATTGTCCATGTAACGTTTCCAAAATGAGATAGTATTGTACATGTAACGTTATGCCCCCTTGTGAGTTAATAGTATTGCATGCTGTAGCAGGCTATATAAAGAGGAAGACCTCCATTGACGATTCAGTTCCTTGCAACATCTCGTCTGGACAGGTCACCGTCCTTAGTTAGTTAGTTAGTTAACGTTAGCTAGTTCATTATCACAAAAGTGAGAACTGCTCTAGATTGGAAACTTACGTTAATGAGTGTAAAGCCATGTTGGCTTTATGGAAACGATATACAATATATGGGAAAGAATATAGTTGAGGGAAATAATCCAAACCTAGTTGTGCCTAGTTAGGACATAACGTTAGCTAGCTAGATAACGGTACTGTACTGTAGCTCATACAACGCCGACGGTCAAACCCGGCTTTCTAATATTTACGGTAATTAGCTATAGTAACGTTATGGAAGATATTCACAGAAAACCATAATTGTCTTCGTTATTCATTATTAGTATGTAATATTATTATATATAAATTATTTCTAGACATATTCAGAGCCAAACATCAACCCAACTTAACCTTTTTAAACTTGTTGTCGCATCCAAACTTGTTACCATCGTTTTCAGTTGTAATTGCGAAGTTCCCGGAAGAAGTCCAGCAACAACGGAGGTTCCTCGATGAACCCACCTTGTAACAAGTTCTTTGAAGAACCTTTTGGGGCTGTTTTTCATTGACCAAGAACCCTACGGTTCATAGGGGATCTGAGAACAACTCCAGTTGAACCCTTCATTTTTAGAGTTGTAGTCGGCTCTATTTACTCTCAGATTCAAAACATGATGATTAGCATCAACGATCAAGTCAGCTGCTGCTGCTCCAATACAGTATGAGGTGAGACGGTGAACTGACGTTGAACCGGGCAGTCAGTTGCTGCTGCTCCAATACAGTATGAGGTGAGACGTTGAACTGACGTTGAACCGGGCAGTCAGCTGCTGCTGCCCAATACAGTATGAGGTGAGACGGTGAACTGACGTTGATCCGGGCAGTCAGCTGCTGCTGCCCAATACAGTATGAGGTGAGACGGTGAACTGACGTTGAACCGGGCAGTCAGCTGCTGCTGCTCCAATACAGTATGAGGTGAGACGGTGAACTGACGTTGAACCGGGCAGTCAGCTGCTGCTGCTCAAATACAGTATGAGGTGAGACGTTGAACTGACGTTGAACTGGGCAGTCAGCTGCTGCTGCTCCAATACAGTATGAGGTGAGACGGTGAACTGACGTTGAACCGGGCAGTCAGCTGCTGCTGCCCAATACAGTATGAGGTGAGACGGTGAACTGACGTTGAACCGGGCAGTCAGCTGCTGCTGCTCCAATACAGTATGAGGTGAGACGGTGAACTGACGTTGAACCGGGCAGTCAGCTGCTGCTGCTCAAATACAGTATGAGGTGAGACGGTGAACTGATGTTGAACCGGGCAGTCAGCTGCTGCTGTTCCAATACAGTATGAGGTGAGACGGTGAACTGACGTTGAACCGGGCAGTCAGCTGCTGCTGCTCCAATACAGTATGAGGTGAGACTGTGAACTGATGTTGAACTGGGCAGTCAGTCATTCATTCTGTACTATGAGTCTATCAAATAAAATAAAAATGTATCTTAGAGTGAAATGCTTATTTCCAAGCTAGACTATATACAGGGGGTACCGGTACAGAGTCAATGTGGAGACTATATACAGGGGGTACCGGTACAGAGTCAATGTGGAGACTATATACAGGGGGTACCGGTACAGAGTCAATGTGGAGACTATATACAGGGGGTACCGGTACAGAGTCAATGTGGAGACTATATACAGGGGATACTGGTACAGAGTCAATGTGCGGGGGCACCAATTAGTCGAGGTAATTGAGGTAATATGTAAATGTAGGTAGAGTTATTAAAGTGGCTATGCATAGATAATAACAGACAGTGGAGGGGGGAGCTTCCTCTGACACCGCCTGGGATAGAGGTCCTGGATGGCAGAAAGCTTGGCCCCAGTGATGTACTGGGCTGTACGCACTACCCTCTGTAGTGCCTTGTGGTTGGAGGCCAAGCTGTTGCCATACCAGGCAGGGATGCAACCAGTCAGGATGCTCTCGATGGTGCAGCTGTAGTACCTTTTGAGGATCTGAGGACCCATTCCAAATCTTTTCAGTCTCCTGAGGGGGAATAGGTTTTGTCGTGCCCTCTTCACGACTCTCTTGGTGTGCTTGGACCATGATAGTTTGGGGCCCCTGTGTTGAGGATCAGCGTTGCGGATGTGTTGTTACCTACCCTTAAAAACCACGAGAAAAATTCAATTTCACATAAATAAGGATATTTAATATTTTCATGTTCAGAAGTCAGAACCCATCACCTGCTATGTAAAAGAGACAGAAGAATGCACAGTGGGCAATGCTATCCGGGATCCTTGGGACATCCGTACCCTAAACCCTAACCTTAACCATTTTAAATGTCAACTTCAACAGGCTAGGGACATCCCAAGGAGGTATCTCTACATGAAAATACATGATCTAAGTGATTGATAGTTGGTATTCAGCAGTCATAAAGCCTTATTTACTTTAATGAACTACTATAATAGTGATTTTGTCAGACAGCAGCTCTACACTTTATTGACTGACTGATCCATTCATTCATCCTTCCATCCCTCCTCAGCCTTCCTCTCCTCTGAAGACCCAGTGAGGGTGGAGCTCAGTCAGAGAGCTGTTGAGGGACTGGTTAGGAAGAACAATTCTACAGCCAGAGAGGTGAGAGGTCACACGTGGTTTAGATGGTAAATATTTATGTCCCCTTAGCGGTTCATCACGTAAACAAAAGGGAATATGTTCTATCATCTATGTTTATTTACATTAGTGAAAATTATCCGCTGATATTGGTGTAATTTCTCACCCCTTTTGGCTGTATGAAAGTTAATTTCCCCTCAGACAGACACATTTGTTCTTTGATATTATGAAGGTAATTTGTGTCAAATGTACTTTTCCACACTCATTCACCCCATCTCTTTACATTAAATATTTATATTCAGTCTGACTGCATCCAGACTGTCATAGGCCCATCCTGGTAGATCTGAACCTAATGCAGCTTGGAGTGATCAGATGACAGAAGTCACATTTAGGTGCCAGGTGTAACAGGCCATAGATGCTCCATATCCATTACTTTTAATGTTTTATATAATATGACTAAATGTGTTTATTTCTGTGTTGCAGGGGCAGTCAAGAAATGGAATGGCAAGGCCACAGAACATGACATAAGCAGAGCTGTGGGAGACCACCTCAAGCCCCTGGTAGAGCCGGGGGTGGTGTTTACCACTCCACCAGCAGAGCTGTGGGAGACCACTTCAAGCCCCTGGTAGAGCCGGGGGTGGTGTTTACCACTCCACCAGCAGAGCTGTGGGAGACCACCTCAAGCCCCTGGTAGAGCCGGGGGTGGTGTTTACCACTCCACCAGGCCTTCAGCAGGCTTGAAAAGTGGGATTGATACTGATTTTCATACTAAGATGGACCAAGAGTCTGTTGATTGGTCGTTCATGTTAAAATCAAATCAAACTTTATTTATACAGCACATTTCAGACATGGATGCAACACAATGGCTTCACAGGAGAAAACAATGAAAATAAACAGAAATATTTAGTACACAAAAATAACAGGATAAAAAAAACAGAAGATTAACAACTGAAAGACCAATGAGCATTCTAAGGAAATACCATTGATTAAAACACTAATTGGATGCAATATCCAACCCAAAATATAAGTTTGTTTTTTAGTAGAGGTTTTGAAAGACAGTATGGGGGGTGTCCATTGAAAGTTGACTAGTAACAACAACTGGGACATAAAAGACACCCACCATGAGACCCACTAAATCTGCCCAAGAAGAGGCAAACAAAAGAAAAACTCACACCAAACTTACAGACAGGAAGCAAACCAAAAAGGTGGAGCAACTAAAGGTGTTGACTCTCCACATCTATCAAGACAAGTGGAGCACTGGGCCAGACACTCTTAAATAGAACCTGGACCAGCTCAGGTGAAACACCTTCCCACTAACGAGATGGACAAGCCAGCACAGGTGTAACACATACTGACTAACGAGGTGACACCAATCAGTGCGTCCTACGTGCTAACAAGCTAGACGTGATAAAGTCCAACCTCAAAACATAAATGGAAAAACCAAAGACTAACACCTTAAGAGAATGCGCACCACCAACAGAAAACAACTTCCATTTCACATTATAATCAACTACAATGCTTCACCGTCACCAATATAAACATGGTTTCTACTGGCTGTCAACAATTAAAAACAAGAAAAAAAAGTTTCGCTTCTAGAACTCTTGTCTTCCTAAAACTCACTAGCTTCTAGAACTCTCGTCTTCCTAAAACTCACTAGCTTCTTGAACTCTCGTCCCCTTGAAACGAGCCCAAACAAAACTCATCTCCAATACGGAAAAACGTGCAGTAAAAATAAACTGTGATCCATGGCAATGCACTGGCTAAACGCAAAACACAAAACATTTTGACTGCCCCCCTTGAGACAATCAGCAACCAGGTTGTTCTCACCACGGACATGTCTGATTTCAAGAGGAAACTCCTGCAATATCCGTAGTAACCGTCCACCTCACTACAGAGCTTCTCTCTCTTTTCAGGGTTCACTCGATAGGCATGTTGTTGGATCTCGGCCCAGTACCCAATGTCATGCTCTAGTACATTTGGTTTGGCACATGTGAGAATTAACCCTGATATTCTAAAAACAGGGCAACAATGTCAATATAATTGTACCCAAAAAACTGTCAGTTGGTTGCATGAATAATTTTCATTACTAAATGTTACATGAAATGTAAATATGAAATATTTGGTTGCATAGTATTATTTTCAACGGCTTTTCAATTACATTTTGCTAGGAGGGATAGCCCCAATGTCAAAACACAGTTTTAACGTGTCCAAATCAATAACCAATATGCAGAAACAGTTTGGGATAAATTGAAAACCTAACATGTGGTATATACACAAACATCTGCCACAATAATTGTCTTTTGTTAAAACAATCTCCTTATAAACTGCACAAGCACCAGAAACGCTGTTGTTTTGACAAGTAGCAATAAATCACTGATATCGATTAGGGGGGAAATCCGGTTGTACGTGCTGTTGAAACTAACAACAAAAGTAAAACATGGAAATGGGAGATATCTTTTAGCTCACTGGTTAGAGGACAACCTGCAGAAGACAGTCAGCTACATATTGGAGTGATGCATTTAAATTTAGGGGTCGCTAAACAAAGGAACAACACTTATTTGTCATAACTCATCGATATCATGTTGAAATAAGTTGATTCTGGAAATAATGTGTACATCACTGGTTAGAGGACAACTCTTTTTTTGTTAGTCACTGTGTTAAATCACATAAATAATACTCTTTTAATTCAGAGCCTGGATTTCCCCCAATGAGCCTAATATCCATATCATGTTGAAACCAATTGATAAGGGGGCAAACGTTTAGGGTTCTACATTGTGACATCTGACTGACTGACTGACTGCAGAGTATATTAATATACTATATATTGAAACATTCTACATTGAGACATTAAAACACTCCTACTACAATGTTAAAACATTCTACATTGTGACATTAATTCATTGATATCATGAAACAACTCCTTCATATATACATTTTCTGATATTTGATCAGAGATCTTTTATCAGATTATCTCTGGTCACAGCTAAGAGGTTTCTCTCCTGTGTGTGTTCTCTGGTGTATAGTTAGATAGCCAGAAGTAGAAAAACTCTTCCCACATTGATCACAGCGCAGAATCTCTTCTGTGTGTGCTCTCTGGTGCACTGTCAGATCTCCAGATTGACTAAAACTCTTCCCACATTGACCACAGCTATAAGATTTCTCTCCTGTGTGTGTTCTCTGGTGAACTGTCAGATGGCCAGATTGACTAAAACTCTTCCCACATTGACCACAGCTATAAGATTTCTCTCCTGTGTGTGTTCTCTGGTGAACTGTCAGATGGCCAGATCTAGTAAAACTCTTCCCACATTGACCACAGCTATAAGGTTTCTCTCCTGTGTGTGTTCTATGGTGCACTGTCAGATCTCCAGATTGACTAAAACTCTTCCCACATTGACCACAGCTATAAGGTTTCTCTCCTGTGTGTGTTCTATGGTGTAATGTCAGATGGCCAGATCTAGTAAAACTCTTCCCACATTGACCACAGCTATAAGGTTTCTCTCCTGTGTGTGTTCTATGGTGTATAGTTAGATAGCCAGATCGACTAAAACTCTTCCCACATTGATCACAGCTATATGGTTTCTCTCCTGTGTGTGTTCTATGGTGTATAGTTAGATTGCCAGAAGAAGAAAAACTCTTCCCACATTGACCACAGCTATAAGGTTTCTCTCCTGTGTGTGTTCTATGGTGTATAGTTAGATAGCCAGAAGAAGAAAAACTCTTCCCACATTGACCACAGCTATAAGGTTTCTCTCCTGTGTGTGTTCTATGGTGTATAGTTAGATAGCCAGATCGACTAAAACTCTTCCCACATTGATCACAGCCATATGGTTTCTCTCTTGTGTGAAGTCTTTGATGTATTTTAAGTTTTACTGATGAGGTGAATCTCTTCCCACATTGACCACAGATATAAGCTTTCTCTACTGTGTGGATTCTCTGATGAATTTTAATGCCTGATGAGGTGAATCTCTTCCCACAGTCAGAGCAGCAGTGAGATTTCTTCCCTGTGGGTCTCCACTGGTGTTTCTTGAGGTGTTCTGATGTGGAGAGACTCTTCTCTGCCTCTTCAGCCTCATGTTGTTGTTGAGGCTCCCCAGAGGATCCACGATAGTCCCGTATCTCTCCTGTGTGAACAACAAAGTCAGACGGTTAAAGGCCCACAAAAGCAGAAATCCACTGTTTATTTGAGGTAAAAGGTAATGCCCAGAGCATACCCATGCAGTTGTACAACAATTGATGTCTGTTAAATTATTTTACAATTGTCAGTCAAGACTCAAGACAGTCAAGACCTAAGCAGTGTGCCAGACCAGACGACCTTTGGTCTCCAAAAAAGGCCCCTTTCTGTGTTCTGTGCTAAAATTGCCGCACGAGGGCGATGCACACACAATTTGATTGCAGAAACCACTAGTTATGGATGTAATATATCTGCCTGGAACAAAAATGGTGAACAAAGATTTTAGTTTTCCACAATGTATTCTGAATATTACAGCGCAAGATCAGGAGTGCTACTCAAGGAAACTCACATTAAGCTATGTGTCGCTAGTTACTAATTCACCACCATGGGGGAAAACTCAGGGGAGTTCTCATAGGCTGACAGCAATAATAGCCTCCATTTACAGGTTTCTTATGAGTGCATTTCACATTACTTTTGGATAATAACTGTAACACTCGTTTGAATCTCCTGCTTAATATGTTTGTGTTATTGCCGCAAATCAACTGCTTTATACTTATAAAACACTTAAACCAGTAAAATGCTCTTTAGCTAGCGTTGCCATCAGCCTGAAACTGAGGGTTTGTACATTAAGTGTTTAACAAATTGGAGAATAACTTCACCTAACAACAAGATAGACCTACTGTAGGACCCATAACTTCACCTAACAACAACATAGACCTACTGTAGGCCCCATAACTTCACCTAACAACAACATAGACCTACTGTAGGACCCATAACTTCACCTAACAGCATAGACCTACTGTAGAACCCATAACTTCACCTAACAACAACACAGACCTACTGTAGGACCCATAACTTCACCTAACAGCATAGACCTACTGTAGAACCCATAACTTCACCTAACAACAACACAGACCTACTGTAGGACCCATAACTTCACCTAACAACAACATAGACCTACTGTAGGACCCATAACTTCACCTAACAATAACATAGACCTACTGTAGGACCCATAACTTCACCTAAAAACAAGATAGACCTACTGTAGGACCCATAACTTCACCTAACAATAACATAGACCTATGACTATAAATAATTTAATATTTACAGGTGAAACATGGAAACTAAAATGTCTTTGTCATGACATTTCATAACCTGATCACCAGATAATTTTGTGAATAATCCCACTAGGCTACTCTGTAATGTGATGTCATTCTAAATGTCCTGAATAAAGGAAAATAGCTCTGTGTGTTGTACAATAGCCCATCCATCAAGGAACAGTTCTCTACACATTATGAGCTAAGTATCTCTGTGTGCCAACAGACTAACGAGACCTTACTGTAAATCAAGCAGACAATAAAATTAGAAACATCAATATGTTAGGGATGTTGGATCCAACGTGGAGCACGGCATAACTGTCTTGACCAGAGTAATGAATGAAGAAGCACTTTGGTTGTTGTTGCATGTCGTGATGTTTGTCATGTGACTGTCATTCAGAAAATGATTTCCTGGATCACTTGATGATAGTTGAACATGTGACTATAACAAAACAGCTACAGTATTAAGTATTATGTGTAATTATTGAAAAACCACGTTAACTTCTTATGGCTGCAGCCCGACGCCGGTACACTTATGACAACAGCCACTTCAAGTGCAGGGCGCGAAATTCAAAATATATATTTTTTAAATATTTAACTTTCACACATTAACAAGTCCAATACAGCATTTGAAAGATAAACATCTTGTGAATCCAGCCAACATGTCCGATTTTTAAAATGTTTTACAGCGAAAACACCACGTATATTTATGTTAGCTCACCACCAAATACAATAAAGGACAGACATTTTTCACAGCACAGGTAGCATGCACAAAGCCAACCTAACTAACCAAGAACCAACCAAACTAACCAAGAACCAACTTCACCAGATGACAGTCTTATAACATGTTATACAATAAATCTATGTTTTGTTCAAAAAATGTGCATATTTGAGCTATAAATCAGTTTTACATTGCAGCTACCATCACAGCTACCGTCAGAAATAGCACCGAAGCAGCCAGAGTAATTACAGACACCAACGTCAAATACCTAAATACTCATCATAAAACATTTCTGAAAAATATATGGTGTACAGCAAATGAAAGACAGGCATCTTGTGATTCCAGCCAATATTTCCGATTTATTAAGTGTTTTACAGCGAAAACACAATATAGCATTATATTAGCTTACCACAATAGCCAGAAACACAAGCCATTTCCCAGCAGCGAAAGTTAGCGATCGTAACAAGCCAGCAAAAGATATATAATTTGACTAACCTTGATAAGCTTCATCAGATGACAGTCCTATAACATCAGGTTATACATACACTTATGTTTTGTTCGAAAATGTGCATATTTAGAGCTGAAATCAGTGGTTACACATTGTGCTAACGTAGCATATTTTTCCCAGAACGTCCGGATATTTTTCTGACTCTCACATATTCTGACCAAATAACTATTTATAAACATGACTAAAAAATACATGTTGTATAGGAAATGATAGATACACTAGTTCTTAATGCAATCGCAGTGTTAGAATTCTAAAAATAACTTCATTACGACATAAGGCTTACGTTATGGCGAGACAGTGCCCAAAACCTGGGCGCAAAACGAATAGTACACAGTTCGACAGATATATGAAATAGCATCATAAAATGGGTCCTACTTTTGATGAGCTTCCATCAGAATGTTGTACAAGAGGTCCTTTGTCAAGAACAATCGTTGTTTGGATTTAGAACGTCCTTTTTCCCTCTTGAACTAGCAAGCACACTAGCCAAGTGGCGCGAATCTCTCCATGTCAACAAACGGAAGAGAACGGAACACGGCAAAACTCCCGAAAAAAATTCTATAATCTAATAAAACTATATTGAAAAAACATACTTTACGATGATATTGTGACATGTATCAAATAAAATCAAAGCCGGAGATAGTAGTCGCCTATAACGACAGCTTTCAAGAAGACAATTCCAGGTCCATCCTCTCGCTTTCCAGAAAACAGGAAATGGGTCACACGTCATTCCAAGAGGATTTATTCCACCTCAGACCAAGATAATCACCCCATTTCTTCTCTCACTGCCTCTTGACATCTAGTGGAAGGTGTATGACGTGCATGTATACTAATACGTATCATGCCCATTTATAGGCAGGCCCTAGAACAGAGACCTCGATTTCAGAAATCTCACTTCCTGACAGGAAGTGTGCTGCAGAATGAGTTCTGTTTCACTCAGAGAAATAATTCAAATGGTTTTAGAAACTAGAGAGTGTTTTCTATCCAATAGTAATAATAATATGCATATTGTACGAGCAAGAATTGAGTACGAGGCCGTTTGAAATGGGCACCTTTATCCAAGTTACTCAATACTGCCCCTGCAGCCATAAGAAGTTAATACCGCTCTTCACCGACCCAGGAAGGGGTGGGGCCAATCAGGTGTTGTACCTCGTTTCCCTCCTTCAAGAAACAGTAATTATAGTCAAAGTTACACTTCCTTTCAGTCGGTCAACTTCGGTACAACATACTATGGAGAAATAGATTCATTCCCCATGCCGACCCAAACGGATACTAAATTAAACGACCCATGGCAGACCACCCAGACCTGACCCTGCAAGATGCGTCCGTTTTGCCAATTTATTCATTTTTTTGTTTGAAACACTCCTGTCAATGTTGAGTAAGGACGCACACCTGATTACACATATAGATGTAGGACTAGTTTATGTAAGAAATTGTATAAGATACTGGTAACTTGTTTTAACCACTTCTCAACATAAGCTATAACTTGGCACAACATCCACCCATCCCCCACTATACCCCCACATTTTGTACCTTGTTAAGTAACCACAGACCCACATACTCAACCCTCCCCCATGAATAGGACTCTGTTAAAACAGATGCATATGCATTCTGCTCAAGGATGAGACTATAAGACAATGAACTGTGGGAAGGGCCAATGGAAACGTCGACATCAGGCCGAACAGGATTACCCACGACCCAGATCGACCAATCGGAAGGCCAGACTTCAAGATCAACCTACTTTGCTAGTTGTCTATATAATCTGTATGTACTGTGTAGAGCGCTCTCTTCTCCGACGATTCCATAAGAATTAGACAGAAAGGGGCCGTGCACGTTTTTGCCTGATATCTTTACACTTGAATAAAACGGCCTTATTATAAAATTATCCACCTCGTCCTGTCTCCACTTGGTCTCCTGTCTCCAATAAACGTTTTATCAACAGAAACTTGGTAAGCAGAGGATGGTAATTAGACACCTTTGATTTCGGTCCATAGAAAGTTGATCAGACAGGAGACGCGTGGGAGAAAGATTCGAGAAGGAGAGGTGACTTTTTTTTTGAAGGAGAATCGCGGTTCAACTCACCCAGGAAACTGATCAAAAGAGCTCGATACTAAAAGGTAAGCAGATGCCGGTTTAATCAAAATCTGTATATTGTATTATAGCCAATATCTAAATTCAATGATCAGAAGTACTGAGGTGAGTGTGAATTGTTGCTAAATTTATGTGGAATTGTTTAGAATCTAAGGCATTGTGTAAAGATATCTGAGTAATCATAGGTTAAAGACTTGTTCATATAGTCTTGCACTAGTAGATATGTTGATAGACTAGGTGTAAAGTGAGGAATAAGCTTATAAGGATTCAAATAGACGGGCCACAGGGGAAAGTTGACGACCTAGGGGGTTACCGTGAGGAATCCACAGAAATAAAAAGAAAAATACGATTCATATAGGCGGGCCATAGCTGTAAGTTGACCAGCTAGGGGTTACCGTGACGAATCCATAATTAATAGATGAGATCCATATAGTCGTGCAATAGTTGAATTGGCAATCAGCTAAAGTGTTACGTGAGGACTCATAAAAAAAAAAAAAAATACGATTCAAATAGGCGGGCAATAGATTGATCAGCTAGGTGTTACCGTGACGAATCTAATGTGATATTGTATGTTTAAGTTGTGTTAGCGAAATTAATGATTGTATGTTTAAGTTGTGTTAGCGAAATTAATGGTAGAAGGTATTAAAACCTGAAAATCTAATGTGGTATTGTATGTTCCAAATTAATGTGAGTGATTGAACGTTCCACGAGACCGATTGCTACTAATTAGCCATATGCTAAGTTGAGGCTGTGTTGAAGTGACCGCCGTGTCTACTGTGAAGCAGTTATTTTCTGTTGAGAAGTTGACTTGAATTTCCTCTCCCGTGCTGTTGGGATTGATTTAAGAATTAGAATTCAGTTGATAATTATTCTAGAAGCGCTAGGATACACCATATATTGTCCCAAAAGGACACGTTTGAAATACTTTGGGAAAGTATTTAATTAATTAAGTTAGTTTTTGAGTTTTCAGTTTTTTAATTAGTTTTTGAGAAAAATTAGTCCTAGAATTAATTAAATATTTATTCTAGAAACGCTTGAATATACTAATATAATGTCCCGAAAGGACATTTCTGAAATGTTTTGGCAAAGTATTTAAATAATCGAAAAAGTGAATAATAATAATAACTTTTGGAAAATAGTTCCTAAAATTATTATTATATTTAAATTAGAAGCGCTTGAAAATACTAGTATATTGTTCCAAAAGAATATTGCCGAAATACTTTGGGAAAGTATTTAATTAATTCGCCAAACATAAAGCAATAAAATTCTTTGTACACAAGGGGGAGACAGACACCAGAGATAAGACTGTGTCAGCACCAGAGATACATTGCTAGTTTTGGCCAGTGATGGGCTAAGTGCACCAAAATAGCATAGAGCCAGACATAGCTTAACGACAAAATGGCCACGACCACCGTCCCCAAACACAAATTCAATGAATACTTAGATCAGAGAATGAAAGATAGATCAGGGGGAAAGATGCAGTATAAGGAAGTTAAGAAGGTCTGGGAAGGTGTGAGGCTAAAATGGACACAAGCAGGATACCTCAGTGGGGTGGCCCCATCAAAAGGGCAACTCCTCACTATGGAGAAGGAATTAGAGGAAGTAGTGAAGGAAGGGATAGAACGTGAAGTTGAAAGGAATAAGAACCACTTATTAAAAAAGAAAGGAACAAAGCATAGGGAAAGAGCAGAGGCTGAGCTGAAAATAGGAATTTGGGCAATTGAAGAAATTAGAAGAGCACTCCCTTACAGGAAACCTGATATGATGGGGGTGACCACTGAAGCCCCAACTGACACCAAAGAGGGCAGGCCCAACAATAATGATGCCCCACCTACCACCACAGCAACCCCATCGGCCCCCACCCAACTATACCCGGAACTGCCACAGGGAGAGAAAATAACACCACCTCCCTATTCTCAAAATCCATTCAGCCACCTCCCTCAAAACCCTTTTTTGACCCCTGCTGTGGTACAGGCACCAGTGTTTGTGGTGCATGAAGGACACCTAAAAGGAAGCATGACTTTAGGGATCCAAGAAGGGCAACTCCTGTGTGAAGAGAGGCCTGATCATCGAGAAAGGAAGGAGAGGGACAGAGCGCACACACAGGGACGTGGGGGGGGTTCGAACCCCGCCTCACTACAGGGACATGGTGGGTCTCAACCAGGCCCTTTGAAGAGAGAAGACAGAGAGCTGATTCAGTTTTCTTCCACTCCAAACCCAGACTGGTTCAGAAACAGAACACGAGGGGATAGTCAAATAATCTCGGAAGGGTCATGGTCGCCACCAGGACAATGCTCCTCTGGGGCCTCATTAAGAGGGAACCACAGCAAGGACGATGAAGGTGAGAACAGAACAGGACAAGATGAAGAGGAGGAGGAGCGAGACCTTAGGGAGTCACTGGCACGGGCCAGATCTATGATAGAAGATGTTGAACGTGGAGAGGGCTCGTACCATCAAAGGCTTTTGCACTTTTGAAAACAGATCTCTAAGTGGCAGCAGCCTTAACAGCACCTGACTAAAAAAAAACAAGTTCCTTCTGGATGTTTCTGAAAAAGAAGGATTTACATCATCCATCCTTTTCCAGAACCTAGAGGGGGAGAGTAGAGTGTTGATGTATCACTCCTCCAAACTGGACCACATTGAAGAAGGACAAACCACATGCTCCAGGTATGTGGCTGCAGTGGCAAAAGCTATTGGAAAAACAGCCCACATGATAATGTGCCATACATTGGAAATCCACACCCACCATGGGGTTGCAGCATATCTGATGAGCAAAGAATTCACGTTCAGCGCTGAAAGAAAAACGAAAATCCAGAATAAATGCACACAATCACACATCACATTTGTCAACACTGACAAAAACATGGCAGACGCACTCAATGCTGAAGAAGGTCTGCCCCACTCCTGTGCAGAAAGAGCTGCACAAGAACTGAAACTGAGACCTGACCTGGGGAACGAACCACTCACCAACCCGGACCTATGGTTATACACAGATGGATGCTGCTATAGAGGAGAGGAAGGGAACATAGCAGCATACGCAATGGTGCAGCAGCTCCCGGATAGATCACATGTGACTTTGGAATCTGCCATCATCACACACCTGCATCAGCCCAGTTAGCTGAAATCATAGGGTTGACACAAGCTCTGGAAAGAGCTGAAGGAAAGACTGTAAACATCTACACCGACTCAGCGTATGCTCATGGAGCAGTCCATACTGTTGGACCACAATGGGTTAGCAGGACATCAGCATAGATTACACAGATATGGGGCAAGACAATGTGACAAATGGAAAAAGGTACCTGTTAGTTATGGTAGACAGGTTCTCTAAATGGGTTGAGGCAATGCCAACAGCAAGGGAGGATGCAAAATCGATCATTAAGTGGCTCCAAACCGAACTCATACCAAGGTATGGAGTTCCAAGGCAAATCAGATCCGACAAACGGGTCCCATTTCAGTAACCAACACCTGAGACAGGTGGAGGAAAGATTGGGTATTGTACACAAGTTTGGGTTAGTGTACAGGCCACAATCTCAAAAAGTCTCGTGGAACGCGCCAATCAAATGTATGTGCAGGTTTGAAGTTGATTTGGGTTGAAGCCCTGCCCCTGGCGTTGCTGGCCATGAGAGCCTCTCCAGGTGCAGGCACCCATCTCTCTCCTCATGAGATAATGGTTGGAAGAATTATGCTTGGTCCACCAAGGGAGGGAGGTCATATGCCCGCCCTTGATGTATAACAAATTGTAATGTCTGATAATTGACGGAACTTTCTGCAGCTCTCTCCACACAGATTCACAAGGTCCAAATGGGGAAGCTGACAGAAGATCCGCCATCACTGAAGGTAAAAAATTGGTGACTGGGTGGGGTTAAAAGTCCGCAAGAGAAAGTGGCTAGAACCCAGGTGGACTGGACTGTACGAAGTGAGGGAAGTTACTTCACACTCAGTCCAGGTCAAAGGTAAATCAGGCGCACCTTGGCACCACCTCACACATTGCACTCCAGCCCCAATCCCCTCTAGAACACTGACAGAAGTCAGAGCTGAATTAAACAGTTTAAATTCGATTCCAAATGAAGACATTCCTGACTCAGGGGATGCGGCATCAAACTCCGCCTCCCCTGATAAAGGAACATCGCCCAGTTAGAGGGACATTTCTCCCTCCCTGGGCAAGGCTAGGGATATCTGGCCCCTTATTTGTGATATTCCTACTGATATTTGGGGTGTCCCTGGGCACTTTCACATGGTAAATAGAATAACTATAACCGGATCCCCATGGATGTATGTCACGGACACTCTAGACTAACTAGGTAATAATAGATTAACAATAGTTAAAATAAGAAACTAATATGGCTCAAATTGAGAAGGTTGAATAAGAGTGGGTGGAGAGCTGTGCAGAGAATGGACAGAAGATGGCAGTGATACAGCACCCAACGGTCTCCCAGCCGACGGGGAGCCTGGTTGAATGCTGGTGACATAATTTTGTTTTTTGGAGTAAACATTAAGGTTAAGG
This sequence comes from Salvelinus namaycush, assembly GCF_016432855.1. Lineage (NCBI taxonomy): Eukaryota > Metazoa > Chordata > Actinopteri > Salmoniformes > Salmonidae > Salvelinus > Salvelinus namaycush. Next base: position 164,151 of record NW_024060985.1, read on the forward strand.
GTTTCCGTGTTCCCAGAGATAAGATATCTTAAAAGAATACACTCATATTGGAATAGGAGTTTTACTTTCTGAGTTTTATTTAGGCAAGGGACTTTGAGAAGATAAAGGGTTCTTTTGGTATGTCTAGATATGGTATGGAACACGAATGTAGGTGTAACCTTTTGACCTATTTTCTGTTTTCGTTGCATTTTCCGGTGACTTGATCACTCACGGGGAAATGTAGTGAGAATAATGAATTTGTGTCATTTGGGATACTAGTTTTGAGGTAAATTGATTATAATAAAGTTTATAACTATTGAACATAAGGTTAGCATTTGTATTGGCCTTTAGAAGATAGAGATAGGTTAATTAAGGTTATGTAAGGACTTTAGAGATTGACACTATAAGACATGTTGTTATTTTTAAATCCATGATTTCAGAAAAAGTCAAAACAGTGAGACACTTAGTTAATATTGCAAAGGAACACATAGTTGTTATTGAATATTATTTAAAAAAAAGGCAGACAGAGGGGTCTACCCCGCACTGTTGAGACCTTGAAGGTTTGAGAGCAGGGTGATGAGGGTGGACCAGGAAATGAGCAAGGTAGGCTGTGAAATAAGATAGGAGAGAAAGGGTTTAACATATATAAGCAGCACAGATACATTTCAAAGTAGATAAGTCACTTGACAGAGAATTGGAAAAGAATAGATATGAATGTACGCCCAAGGGAGAATTGGATATGCGGCGAATAAAAGGGACGTTCCTATAATATGATGTACTAAGTCATTATTTAGAGTAGGTAAGGTTGATACCTGGCCAGAGCCAGGTATCAAACGGGGGAGGGTACATTGTGGTCTAGGATAGGATGGGGCCTATTGGATAATAAACTTAATTAAAAATTTCTAGCTAAAAAATAGGCATTGAAGTTAAATATATAATCAGATAAAACAAATGAGAAACTGGTGGTTAACCAAGCCTGTATGTCCAGGATTCTATGCGTTGCAGGTGAATTAAAGGAGAAGGTGAATCACTCGACCTGGGAGCATATCGCACTTGGAGGGTGAGACAAACTGACACTGCCGAATGATCACAGAGTTAAGGAGAAGAACTGTTGCTAATAAAGCTCGGGGGTCAACTCCTTAATGAAAAATTCCTGACCCCGTCCTTTCATCACTGTGAACGTTCATAGAAGTGAAAGTGTTGCTTGAGCTCTGGCTGATGATGTGTTCTCTGGGAGAGGATGTGGTTTTTCAGGACTGCTTGTGGTCCTGAGCTGTCTGATTAGGATACGATGGGGATGTTACCATCACAGTACTGCCAGAACAACCACCAGTTCCAACGGACCAGGGTTCAGCCGGCCTCCTCCACCACTTCAAGACCAACTCCCACACCACCACCTAAGCTCTCCAATCTGGTACAGGTAATAAATGTAAAAGACATCTCAGATAGTGACCAATTGGGGACTTAAACTAAATATGAGGAAAGGGAGAATATGTGGTTGGCCTACAAAACAATAAATAGAAAGGACTGTGTCGCATGTGGACATGCCAGACCTATTCTGGGTGCTCACCCATTTGCCCTAAGTAATGGAGAAGGTTGGATGTGTATATTGGAAAGTTTAAGCCAAATTCAACCCTGTGTAAAACTGAGTCTTGTGTTCCCAGAAGTCCCTCCCCAGAAGGTACCGTGGGGAGTTAAGGCATATGGAGGATATTACAGCTGTATCACTGGTACAGGTAGGGGTATAGACTATGGGAGGCTCCCTACTACTACCTGCATCACTAATGCCACTATTAACTAGAGGTGTTGCTGATGTATGGTGGATGTGTGGACCTGCCAGGCGATTGACCCCATTTTGAAAGGATATTGTCGTTGCACATGTGTTTTGGCCAGTCTGATAACACCATTGCCTATTATTGAGGTTATAGCTAACCAACTTCTGGGAGCTGTACATGACACAGAGACTCGGTACCAACCCAGGAGACGGCAGAACCGTGACGCTCCTTGGTCCGAGGGTACAGATAAACATCCACACCAACCTGTTGGGGTTCCTAATAGGGGTCCCCCCACGAATTCCAGGCATTAAACAGAAATGATGGTCTGTGGCATCTGATGCCCACCATTGGCCCAGCTATTGTTGATACTAAACAAAATGCCTGAATCAATTATATCGACTATAATCAACAATGATTTGTCAACTACACCCACACTGCACTTAGGGGGATGGCTGAACAATTGGATGCCACCTCTCGACCTGCTAGACAGAATAGGCTAGCACTAGACATGATACTGGCCAACCAGGGAGGTGTATGTAAAATGATTGGAGAACAGTGTTGCACGTTTGTCCCTAAACAATACTAGTCCGGATGGGAGCATGTCAAAAGCTCTGAGTGGGTTGGCGAGGTTATCAGTGGAGATGAAGGGTCTTGCAGGTGTGGAGGAGAGTGGACTGTTCCCCTGGCTGGGTGGTTGTTTTGGTAAGTACACTGCAATGATGATTACTGGATTTCTGACACTAGTTGTTGTTTTTCATTTTTGTGTTGCCTGTATCATACCTTGTTTGAAGAAGTCTGTTACAGATGTGTAAGGGGCCTCTGGTATGATGCCGCTGCTTGATGATCCAGTTGGAGAGGCTGATACGAAAACAAGCTTCCGCAGGAAAGTGGGCTTGACAGAGGAGGACCCTTGGTTTGCTGTAGTTGATGTTGTCAAATGAATAAAAAGTGATGTTTGTCCTCCCTGTTGTGAAGGTTTGAAGTTCCCGGGTGGCGACGAGCCCACCTGGTACAGGTTGTATAGAGGGATGGACCTGAGGGTTTAACATATTCTCGTTTTTTGGGTTACTAATGTGTGGTTGGCCACTCCAGGTGTAGTTATTGGAGTGGACTCCTTTTTGGTCCTTGCTCATTTACGACTCAACTTACATTGATGCTATTGGTGTCCCTAGGGGGTGCCAGATGAATATAAACTGGTGGACTAAGTGACAGCTGGGTTTGAATCTTCTGTCTGTTGGTGGTGTACGGTTAATAAAAATGTGGGCAGAATTAACTACATTCATTTTAATATCCAGAAACTGGGTAATTGGACTCAACAAGGCTTTGAGGCGGTCCATGGACAATTGGCAGCTACATCCCTGATGGCATTTCAAAATAGAATCGCGGTGGATATGTTATTGGCAGAACGGGGGGGGGTCTGTACTATGTTTGGTGAACAGTGTTGTACTTTCATTCCCAACAACACGGCTACGGATGGGAGTCTGACTGTAGCATTGGAGGGACTTCGTACCCTTAATGGTAAGATGAAACAGCATTCTGGAGTGGACACTTCTATGTGGGACTCATGGATGGATGCTTTTGGTAAATATAAGACGTTGGTTTCCTCTATCCTAGTATCTATTTCCGTTTTTGCAGGCATTCTTGTACTTTGTGGATGCTGTTGCATTCCATGTGCGCGGACGCTTGCTAGCCGTGTTATCACTGCTGCCATAGACCCTAATCAGGAAAGGGCCCAAATGTTCCCATTGCTTGATGATGGGGAAGCTGGACCTGTCTATCTATTTGAGGACTAAGAAACTTTTATGTCACGTCTCTTGTGAGACGTGAAGAGGGGGAATTACAAAATTTGTCCTCTGACAAATTTTATCCCATAGCTTTGTCTTTTTTACTTTTATGTCATGTCTCTTGTGTGATGTGTAGAGGGGGAATTACAAAATTTGTCCTCTGACAAATTTCATCCCATAGTTTTTGTTTTTTACTTTTATGTCACGTCTCTTGTGAGACGTGAAGAGGGGGATTTGTAAGAAATTGTATAAGATACTGGTAACTTGTTTTAACCACTTCTCAACATAAGCTATAACTTGGCACAACATCCACCCATCCCCCACTATACCCCCACATTTTGTACCTTGTTAAGTAACCACAGACCCACATACTCAACCCTCCCCCATGAATAGGACTCTGTTAAAACAGATGCATATGCATTCTGCTCAAGGATGAGACTATAAGACAATGAACTGTGGGAAGGGCCAATGGAAACGTCGACATCAGGCCGAACAGGATTACCCACGACCCAGATCGACCAATCGGAAGGCCAGACTTCAAGATCAACCTACTTTGCTAGTTGTCTATATAATCTGTATGTACTGTGTAGAGCGTTCTCTTCTCCGACGATTCCATAAGAATTAGACAGAAAGGGGCCGTGCACGCTTTTGCCTGATATCTTTACACTTGAATAAAACGGCCTTATTATACAAATATCCACCTCGTCCTATGTCTCCACTTGGTCTCCTGTCTCCAGTAAACGTTTTATCAACATTTACCTGGCCTGAGTGCAAATGAAGGCCTATAAATGTGCCCATTTGGGGATGTCTGATAGTATTTCAGATTGTCTTAACGCACCACCACTAATGAGCTGTGGAGCTTCTAAAAAAAATGATTCAGCTTCTCCAACTAATTTTTTCTTCACCTCAAACAGCAGGTAAACAAAGTCTTATTAGAATCCACTACAAATGACAATAGTTGCTCAAAGTATTTGTAAATTATTTCCAGCTCTCGCCCTTTCGATAACCACTCAGCATTAAAGGGAAAAATGTAATGCTCTGATCCAGTGGAAATGTTATAAAATACCTGATTACTTCTTGTCCTTTGCACAAATAGACGACAGATGTGTCTGTCCAGAACTCACTGGAGCAGGAAACTGAGGGCCCAGATTATTTTATACAATGTTTCAAGTTTCAGAGGACCCAGTTGATAGTTGATAGAATGTTTCAAGTTCGTTGTTGACAGGCCATGTGCAGCCAATGGGATTTATAGGATATTTATTTTTAAATCGGGATATATTCTACCTGCAGCCTGCAAATGTTTTTGTTTGTTGGTTTCATGTAGGCAATTTTTTTACATAGTTGGCAATGGCAATAAAAGTTACTTTTAGATTTGTATAATTTTCATTTAGATAGAATGTAGATTAATCACAGATAATGATGTTGAGATAAAGACTATTATAATAATTATTACTATTATAAATTAAATGAAACTGTTCCAGTAAAATGTGAATATGAAAATCCTAACTGGCACCAGATCAGTAGAAATGGTCAGATAAAGTGGGCACCAAATGGAAAAGGTTACTGACTGCTGGTGTAGCCTATGACCAGAAACTATAGGAGCATAACGACTGCTGGTGTAGCCTATTACCAGAAACTATAGGAGCATAACGACTGCTGGTGTAGCCTATTACCAGAAACTATAGGAGCATAACGACTGCTGGTGTAGCCTATTACCAGAAACTATAGGAGCATAACGACTGCTGGTGTAGTTTATTACCAGAAACTATAGGAGCATAACATCAGAATTTACGAAGGCCAGCAGCAGCGGGAGGAGTAGGCTAAAGAAGAGGTTTTTCTGATGGTTAGGCTATCTTGTTTCAGAGGGGTGTCATCAATAGCCCATAATGACAAAGTGAAAACAGGTAAAAAACAGAAATACCTTATTTACTTAATTATTCAGACCCTTTGCTATCAGACTTTTATTTGTTGGCTTTATGTAGGCTATTTTTTACATAGTTGGCAATAAAAGTTACTTTTAGATTTGTATAATTTTCATTTAGATTTAGATGGAATGTAGATTAATCACAGACAATGATTTTGAGAAACTATTATCAATGAAATTAAACTGTTTCAGTAAAATGTGCAAATGAAAATCATAACTGTCACCAGATCAGTAGAAATGGTCAGATAAATCTGCACTCCAAATGTAGGTTTCTGACTGCTTGTGTAGCCGATTACCAGCAACGTCAGAATGTATGAAGGACAGCAGGAGTTGGTTCAGGAAGAGGTTCTTCTCTTCTGGTTGGGCGATATTGATGTAATGGCATGAAAATAAATTGGCTGAATATTATACAATGACTTATCAACAGCTCTAACAATTTGACCCCCACAGGAAATCTTCACTGGCAATTCTGGATGAATTCTAGAATATACTATATATCCTAGAAACCTGGTTAAACTATCATTATGACATCATGGATGAATTCTGGAATATACTATATATCCTAGAAACCTGGTTAAACTATTATTATGACATCATGGATGAATTCTAGAATATACTATATATCCTAGAAACCTGGTTAAACTATCACTATGACATCATGGATGAATTCTGGAATGTACTATATAGCCTAGACACCTGGTTAAACTATCATTATGACATCATGGATGAATTCTAGAATATACTATATATCCTAGAAACCTGGTTAAACTATTATTATGACATCATGGATGAATTCTAGAATATACTATATATCCTAGAAACCTGGTTAAACTATCATTATGACATCATGGATGGCCAGTCCTTGTACTCATAGTGTAGTGAATACAGGGGGTAGCCCTGAGCTGAACTCAAACCTGGGTCCAGTGACTCAAGTTAACACCTTATAACTGTTACACCAAGATGTCTGAACTTCTTGACGAGGTCCCTAGGTTTTGGGTTAAGGTTGATACAATAGCTTTCTCTATGAATTTGAGAGTGGTTACATTTCTCCAACCCCCATCCCCCAAACCAAGTCTCTGGGCAGCCATTTTGTTTCTGTTTAAATCCTAGGTTGTCCCTTTAAAAAAGCCACACAACAAACAACCAATCTGCAGTTGAAACAATAACAAAGCTCTAATTCTACTACTGTTATGCTAATAAGATGATGATGGGGTTGGAGAAATGTAACTACTCTCAAATTCATAGACAGACCAATGGATGCAAGGACTGACCATCCATGATATCAACATTATAGTTTTAACCATGTTGAGGCTATACAGTGTTGATTTAAATTGTTTCTAAACATTGGAGTAAAAAAAGCTTATTTGGGGTTCTGATGGGGTACAACAGTTTAACTAAGCTCATGAGGCATGTGTTATATTCTTCAATAATCAATGGCTATAAATAAATAATTTAAAAGTCCAAATATGGATGTAGCAATTGCAGATTTCCCATTTAACACCAAACATCAGTTCAACAACTGCAGAGTTTGTGCCTCTGTTTTTAAGACAGTACTTACGAGTGTTAATCAGGGAACGGTTTCTCAAAACCATCTTAAGGCTAAGTTCACCGTTAGAACCATCAGACACCTTAAGATGCGTTTGGGAAACCGGGACCAGATATCCAGTTTCCTTCTCTTCTTCCTCCTCCTTTTTCGATGTAACAGTCATCTCTTCCTCCTCTTTCACTCCATAAACTGCATCCTCCTCTCCTTTTACTGTAACATCCTCCTCCTCTTTCACTCTGAACGCGTCTTCCTCTTCTTTCACAGTAACGGCCTCACCCTCTACTTCTTGTTTTACTGTGATATCCTCATCTCCTTTAGCAGAGGAGTAGCTTAGTGACCGCATGGTCGGGGATGTTAGCTAGCAAGGCTAATGCTAACTTACCAAGCCCGCAAGCTGACTAATAACAACACCGTAAATATGAAATTAAATCGGATTACTAACTAGGCGACAGAAGTGGGTTTAAAACACTGTGGCTAATATACACTAAAGCGTCTAAAGAGCTATATTGGTTCGGCTATTTTGTCTAGCAAGCTACCGAGGTGTCTGACTAACTATTGTTGCTGCTGCTGAAAGACGCGTTCGGTCCACTAGATTATACGTCACACCAACAGCATAACCTTAAAGTCGCAGACCGCCATCTGCTGACTGGAGTGGGCAACGCAGTTGAGTAAAATTAATATTTTATCTTCAGACAACAAGTTAAAATGTATAAAGTTGACATTACATCATAAAATCCACGTTTTAAATCATACATTAGCAATTTATGTTTTAGGAACTACTGTTGTTGGTTTGGTGTCAAGTAAGCCTCTCTTTATATGTTATTTGCCAAATCCCAGTTTTCCATGTGGGTTTTATGCTAAAGTTCCCTCTTTCAAGTTGGTATCTAACTGGAAAATGCATCTTCTTTAGGAGTGCTATTTTTACCCTGTCGACTACTGATTATTCATCCACACTGTGTGTCTCATCAATGCAGGTCATTTATGACAAATGTATAAAGTACATGTTTTATAAACTCATGAACACCAGCCAGTTTATCAGCCCGGTTTTGTTAGTTTAGGTGTATTATACTTCTTCGCCACCAGAGGGGGACATTGAGTAAATCTTCAGGTTAATTTGATATATTTTGATAGTAAAATGGATGACAGTTTATTCTGATGTAGTGAATATGAGACACATGGAAACAATGTATTCATTTTATTATAGTAAATTAGGAATTAGTAGGAATTGTTAAATCCACTATACGATCACAATGACTTTGATAGACATTTCAATATTCTTTTTGTTCGAATATTATAGGGCAGATTAATGGAGAATTGCTGTGGGAGTGCTATTTATATCCCGTCACTACTGATCATTCATCCATACTGTGTGTGTCCCATCATTGCAGCTTTGGAAATAAATGAACTATCCATCCATTGCTCCTTCCTGTGTTGACTCACTGACTTGAGAGACCAGGAAGGTCACACTAGCTCGATAGGTTGATATCTAGCTCAAGCTTCACCTCATGCTTTTCATGAACTGTGTGGTTGTGTTATCTAGTGGGAACCCGTTAGCACGGTAGGCTCTGGTGCCTTCTTGCCGTGGGCTCAAAATGACAGAGGAAATCAACCTGCTTGCTCCTTTTTGTTTTGTCAACTTTTCGATATGGATGTTATGTTTGATACCGGAGGTATCATTGAATTGAATTGAATCATTGCATTGAAAGCAGTAAACTTTTTTTGTGTTGATGCCTGTATCACTTTATCAGCAGCACGTGATCAATGACGTCTGAAGCTTCGTTTCATCGAACAACCACCTGATTGGTTTGGTATTGGGCTGGTTCGACACTGCAGGCGACTGACTGATCTACAAATCACCTTACATCATAAATAACTACTCATTATTATTTATAAATCAGTCAGCCAGTCACCATTTACCCACAATGCAGCATGGATTTGATGCTCTCAAACACAGCCAGTGGTTTAATATATGACATAATGGCTACGCTGCTACGGCGTGTGACTTCATGACATTAATGACATAAAGGCTATGCTGCTACGGTGTGGGACGTCATCTATAATAATGACATAAAGGCTATGCTGCTACGGTGTGGGATGTCATCTATAATAATGACATAAAGGCTATGCTGCTACGGTGTGGGATGTCATCTATAATAATGACATAAAGGCTATGCTGCTACGGTGTGGGATGTCATCTATAATAATGACATAAAGGCTATGCTGCTACGGTGTGGGACGTCATCTATAATAATGACATAAAGGCTATGCTGCTACGTGCTACGGTGTGGGATGTCATCTATAATAATGACATAAAGGCTATGCTGCTACGGTGTGGGATGTCATCTATAATAATGACATAAAGGCTATGCTGCTACGGTGTGGGATGTCATCTATAATAATGACATAAAGGCTATGCTGCTACGGTGTGGGATGTCATCTATAATAATGACATAAAGGCTATGCTGCTACGGTGTGGGATGTCATCTATAATAATTTATCTGTTCTAAATTCTGTGTTGCTCAAAGCCTTGAGTAATGAACCTATTTTTGAGACTATTGGCTGGAAAGCGTCAATGCTTCAGGAAGCTTTGTTTCACCATCATGGAATCTATCTATTTTGGATGTTGGGGATTTCCCCTGCCATCATTCTGTATGTCTCTTTTGATCTGCAGTCCTGTTTTAGTTGGGTTTTGTTAGTTGGGTTCTAACTGGTCTCCATTAGTTGGGCTACAGCTTGCTGACCATAGTGTCACGAACCGGTTCGAAGACCGTGACAAAATGTGAGACAACGTGGAGATAAAGAATAACAAAATATATTTATTAACTGAAGTAAAGTAAATACATTTAATACTGGTGTGTGTTTAGTTAGTAGTGTAAGTGATTGGTCGCGTGTTTACATGTGATAATGAGGGGTGTTGAAAAGTGCCAACGCAAACATCCAAAATCTGTCTGTGTCTGCATGGAGAGAGTCTCCTCAATGACTGGGGAAGAGGTGCATTTATCCTGGGACACACCCGAGCCCAGGTGTGTCCCATTTCACTGAAGACCCTCCCGGCTCCGCCCACTGACATCCTATTAAGGAAAACAAGAGCAAAGAGAAAGAATTCTGCAGACAGAGTGGGAGGGTCGTCACAGCAGTCTGGTGATATACCAGGGACTATGCATGCAGTTAGGTTTGTATGCAGTCTGGTGATATACAAGGGACTATGGATGCAGTTAGGTTTGTATGCAGTCTGGTGATATACCAGGGCCTGGGGATGCAGTTAGGTTTGTATACAGTCTGGTGATATACCAGGGACTGGGGATGCAGTTAGGTTTGTATGCAGTCTGGTGATATACCAGGGACTGGGGATGCAGTTAGGTTTGTATGCAGTCTGGTGATATACTGGGGATGCAGTTAGGTTTGTACAGTCTGGTGATATACCAGGGACTATGGATGCAGTTAGGTTTGTATGCAGTCTGGTGATATACCAGGGACTATGGATGCAGTTAGGTTTGTATGCAGTCTGGTGATATACCAGGGACTATGCATGCAGTTAGGTTTGTATGCATTCTGGTGATATACCAGGGACTATGCATGTAGTTAGGTTTGTATGCAGTCTGGTGATATACCAGGGACTAGTGATGCAGTTAGGTTTTTATGCAGTCTGTTGATATACCAGGGCCTGGGGATGCAGTTAGGTTTGTATGCAGTCTGGTGAAATACGAGGGACTATGCATGCAGTTAGGTTTGTATGCAGTCTGGTGATATACCAGGGACTGGGCATGCAGTTAGGTTTGTATGCAGTCTGGTGATATACCAGGGACTCATCTCCCTCCTCTCGGCACAATTGATTTCAACATGATATCGATGAGTGATGACAAATAAGTGTTGCGTTCCTTTGTTTAGCGACCCCTAAATTTAAATGCATCACTCCAAAATGTAGCTGACTGTCTTCTGCAGGTTGTCCTCTAACCAGTGAGGTGAAATATATCTCCCATTTCCATGTGTTTTTAGTTGTTTCAACATCACGTACATCCTGATTTCCCCCCTAATCGATATCAGTGATTTATACATATTACTTTATGTTCTATACAATACATATTAACAAACATTTGGTTTTGATATTTCCTATTTACAATTCATAATGATAGTTATGTATAAAATATATCTCCCATTTCCATGTGTTTTTTTAGTTGTGTTAGTTTCAACAGCACGAACAACCTGATTTCCCCCCTAATCGATATCAGTGATTTATTGCTACTTGTCAAAACAACAGGGTTTTTGGTGCTTGTGTCCATTGTGAGGACAACTTGGTTTCTGATTGTCTCAAGTTTGGCCAGTCAAAAAGATTTGTGTTTTGTGTTTAGCCAGTGCGTTCCATGGATCACAAATTATTTTGAGTTTCCGTATTAGAGATAAGTTATGTTTGGGCTCGTTCCAAGGGGACGAGAGTTCCTAGAAGCTAGTGAGTTTTAGGAAGAGAAAAATACACGTTATTGTTCATGTTTTTATATGTGAAGGTGAAGCATTGTAGTTGATTATAATGTGAAATGGAAGTTGTTTTCTGTTAGTGGTGAGCATTCTCTTAAGTTTATATTATATATATATATATATATATATAGATCTTTGTTTATATTTGTGAAGCATTGTAGTTGATTATAATGTGAAATGGAAGTTGTTTTCAAGGGGACGTAGGATGTATCTGATGTATCTTTTACAGCAGACAGTATCTGCTGTAAAAACAGTACACTTTGTGTAGAGACCAGGGTCTGGCCCTGGGGTCATCTCTCCCTGGTACCATATAGAACAGAAACATTAACTCATGCTCTGGAATGCGGTCTTCCCATTCCCATTTGAATCAATAAGGATTGCAGTTGTGGGTGACTATCTGGGCTGTAGCAGACTGGGAGGCTGGTATTCTGACCTGGGCTGGAGCAGACTGGGAGGCTGGTATTCTGACATGGGCTGGAGCACACTGTGCTGGAGCAGACTGAGAGGCTGGTAAGTTGACCTGTGCTGGAGCAGACTGAGAGGCTGGTATTCTGACCTGGGCTGGAGCAGACTGAGAGGCTGGTATTCTGACCTGTGCTGGAGCAGACTGAGAGGCTGGTATTCTGACCTCGGCTGGAGCAGACTGGGAGGCTGGTATTCTGACCTGGGCTGGAGCAGACTGGGAGGCTGGTATTCTGACCTGGGCTGGAGCACACTGTGTTGGAGCAGACTGGTAGGCTGGTGCAGTGTCATCAGGCTGTGTGGTGGAGGCCATCCTGTTCTCGGGTTCTGCTTGTGTTATGCCAACCACCAGGTCATTATTACCACCAGGTCATTATTACCACCAGGTCATTATTACCACCAGGTCATTATAACCACCAGGTCATTAAAACCACCAGGTCATTATTACCACCAGGTCATTATTACCACCAGGTCATTAGAACCACCAGGTCATTATAACCACCAGGTCATTATTACCACCAGGTCATTAGAACCACCAGGTCATTATTACCACCAGGTCATTAGAACCACCAGGTCATTATAACCACCAGGTCATTATTACCACCAGGTCATTATTACCACCAGGTCATTAGAACCACCAGGTCATTAGAACCACCAGGTCATTATAACCACCAGGTCATTATTACCACCAGGTCATTATTACCACCAGGTCATTAGAACCACCAGGTCATTATTACCACCAGGTCATTAGAACCACCAGGTCATTAGAACCACCAGGTCATTAGAACCACCAGGTCATTAGAACCACCAGGTCAGGGAGAAAAGACTCACCTTGTCGCTCAGGTAGGGTATCAGCCTGAGCTATTTAAAAACACTTTTTCAACATTTCATGATAGCAGTTAGTTTAGTTTGATGTAAATAAAGATAGCTGAGAAGTGGGACTGTGTCATTGTTTCTGACAAGATCTCTCATTGATCTCGGGTTCAGCCACCAGGGGGCACCAAACCTCTTTGAAAAGTTCATGTGAATAGTTACCACTTCTCAGGAGATGATAGACTTAGCCTTTCAAATGTTTTGTAATGATGGGATGGCTATTGAACAGAACTTTAAAACCTGGTTTTCTTGTATGTACCAGTTCATGAAATCACACATTTGACATTTATGCTCACTGAGTCTGTACATAGTCAAAGCTTTCCTTATGTTTGGGTCAGTCACAGTGGTCAGGTATTCTGCCACTGTGTACTCTCTGTTTAGGGCCAAATAGCATTCTAGTTTTCTCTGTTTTTTTGTTAATTCTTTCCAATGTGTCAAGTAATTATCTTTTTGTTTTCTCAGGATTTGGTTGGGTCTAATTGTGCTGTTGTCCAGGGGCTCTGTGGGGTGTGTTTATGTTTGTGAACAGAGCACAATGACCAGCTTGCTTAGGGGACTCTTCTCCAGGTTCATCTCTCTGTAGGTGATGGCTTTGTTAATGCCCCATACCCTCCCCATCACCAATCAGCCCTGCCATTGTTTGTATTCATACTGTTTTGTAAAGAATGGCTTCTTGTCTGTTAGGTTGTATTCCACTGGGAAAGTGATTACAGTTTTCCTCAGTCGCTTTGGTGCATTTCTTAGATCAAAAGTGAAATTCTTGATACGACTTGTACAAATTCCAAATCATCTAGTCACTTGTGCACATCATTAAAGCAATTTCTTATTCCTTTGAACAAATTGCAATTGATAATGTACAAGTGTCAGCTTTTTTCCACATTATCAATTGCTCACGTCATGTTGATCAAAATATAGTAGATGGTTCTCTGTTGAATAGTCTTACCCCTCAAAACATCTAGGCATTAGTTCCTTGCATAAGCCATTACATGCAAAATTGTTTAACTATTTGTCATAAACTGTCAACCTCTCTCCGCCTCTCTCCCTTTTCACTCCCCTCTCTCCCTTTTCACTCCCCTCTCTCCCTTTTCACTCCCTCTCTCCGCCTCTCTCCCTTTTCACTCCCTCTCTCCGCCTCTCTCCCTTTTCACTCCCTCTCTCCGCCTCTCTCCCTTTTCACTCCCCTCTCTCCAATTTCACTCCCCTCTCTCCCTTTTCACTCCCTCTCTCCGCCTCTCTCACTTTTCACTCCCTCTCTCCGCCCCTCTCCCTTTTCACTCCCTCTCTCCGCCTCTCTCCCTTTTCACTCCCTCTCTCCGCCTCTCTCCCTTTTCACTCCCTCTCTCCTCCTCTCTCCCTTTTCACTCCCCTCTCTCCGCCTCTCTCACTTTTCACTCCCCTCTCTCCGCCTCTCTCCCTTTTCTCTCCCTCTTTCCGCCTCTCTCCCTTTTCACTCCCTCTCTCCGCCTCTCTCCCTTTTCAGTCCCTCTCTCCGCCTCTCTCCCTTTTCACTCCCCTCTCTCCGCCTCTCTCCCTTTTCACTCCCCTCTCTCCCTTTTCACTCCCCTCTCTCCGCCTCTCTCCCTTTTCACTCCCCTCTCTCCGCCTCTCTCCCTTTTCACCCCCTCTCTCCGCCTCTCTCCCTTTTCACTCCCTCTCTCCGCCTCTCTCCCTTTTCACTCCCTCTCTCCGCCTCTCTCCCTTTTCACTCCCTCTCTTCGCCTCTCTCCCTTTTCACTCCCTCTCTCTCACAATTTAAATATCTCTCTCCCTTTTCACCCCCTCTCTCCGCCTCTCTCCCTTTTCACTCGCCTCTCTCCGCCTCTCTCCCTTTTCACTCGCCTCTCTCCGCCTCTCTCCCTTTTCACTCCCTCTCTCCGCCTCTCTCCCTTTTCACTACTTCTCTCCGCCTCTCTCCCTTTTCACTCCCCTCTCTCCGCCTCTCACCCTTTTCACTCCCCTCTCTCCCTTTTCACTCCCCTCTCTCCGCCTCTCTCCCTTTTCACTCACCTCTCTCCGCCTCTCTCCCTTTTCACTCCCTCTCTCCGCCTCTCTCCCTTTTCTCTCCCTCTCTCCGCCTCTCTCCATTTTCACTCCCTCTCTCCGCCTCTCTCCCTTTCACTCCCTCTCTCCGCCTCTCTCCCTTTTCACTCCCTCTCTCCGCCTCTCTCCCTTTTCACTCCCTCTCTCCGCCTCTCTCCCTTTTCACTCCCTTTCTCCGCCTCTCTCCCTTTTCACTCCCTCTCTCCCTTTTCACTCCCTCTCTCCGCCTCTCTCCCTTTTCACTCCCTCTCTCCGCCTCTCTCTCTTTTCACTCCCTCTCTCCGCCTCTCTCTCTTTTCACTCCCTCTCTCCGCCTCTCTCCCTTTTCACTCCCTCTCTCCGCCTCTCTCCCTTTTCACTCCCTCTCTCCCTTTTCACTCCCTCTCTCCGCCTCTCTCCCTTTTCACTCCCTCTCCCCGCCTCTCTCCCTTTTCCCTCCCTCTCTCCGCCTCTCTCCCTTTTCACTCCCCCTCTCCGCCTCTCTCCCTTTTCACTCCCTCTCTCTCCCTTTTCACTCCCTCTCTCTCCCTTTTCACTCCGCCTCTCTCCCTTTTCACTCCCCTCTCTCCGCCTCTCTCCCTTTTCACTCCCCTCTCTCCGCCTCTCTCCCTTTTCACTCCCCTCTCTCCGCTTCTCTCTCTTTTCACTCCCCTCTCTCCGCCTCTCTCCCTTTTCACTCCCTCTCTCCGCCTCTCTACCTTTTCACTCCCTCTCCCTCTCTAAGAACTTCCCATTTGAATCAATAAGGATTGCAGTTGTGGGTGACTATCTGGGTGGAGCAGACTGGGAGGCTGGTATTCTGACCTGGGCTGGAGCAGACTGGGAGACTGGTATTCTGACCTGGGCTGGAGCAGACTGGGAGGCTGGTATTCTGACCTGTGCTGGAGCAGACTGAGAGGCTGGTATTCTGACATGGGCTGGAGCACACTGTGTTGGAGCAGACTGGGAGGCTGGTATTCTGACCTGGGCTGGAGCAGACTGTGCTGGAGCAGACTGGGAGGCTGGTATTCTGACCTGGGCTGGAGCACACTGTGTTGGAGCAGACTGAGAGGTTGGTTGGCTGACCTGGGCTGGAGCAGACTGAGAGGCTGGTATTCTGACCTGGGCTGGAGCACACTGTGCTGGAGCAGACTGGGAGACTGGTATTCTGACCTGGGCTGGAGCAGACTGGTAGGCTGGTGCAGTGTCATCAGGCTGTGTGGTGGAGGCCATCCTGTTCTCGGGTTCTGCTTGTGTTATGCCAACCACCAGGTCATTATGACCACCAGGTCATTATGACCACCAGGTCATTAGAACCACCAGGTCATTAGAACCACCAGGTCATTAGAACCACCAGGTCATTATAACCACCAGGTCATTATTACCACCAGGTCATTAGAACCACCAGGTCATTATTACCACCAGGTCATTAGAACCACCAGGTCATTAGAACCACCAGGTCATTAGAACCACCAGGTCATTATTACCACCAGGTAATTAGAACCACCAGGTCATTATTACCACCAGGTCATTAGAACCACCAGGTCATTATTACCACCAGGTCATTATTACCACCAGGTCATTAGAACCACCAGGTCATTAGAACCACCAGGTCATTAGAACCACCAGGTCATTAGAACCACCAGGTCATTATTACCACCAGGTCATTAGAACCACCAGGTCATTAGAACCACCAGGTCATTAGAACCACCAGGTCATTAGAACCACCAGGTCATTAGAACCACCAGGTCATTAGAACCACCAGGTCATTAGAACCACCAGGTCATTAGAACCACCAGGTCATTATTACCACCAGGTCATTAGAACCACCAGGTCATTAGAACCACCAGGTCATTAGAACCACCAGGTCATTATTACCACCAGGTAATTAGAACCACCAGGTCATTATTACCACCAGGTCATTAGAACCACCAGGTCATTATTACCACCAGGTCATTAGAACCACCAGGTCATTAGAACCACCAGGTCATTATTACCACCAGGTCATTAGAACCACCAGGTCATTATTACCACCAGGTCATTATTACCACCAGGTCATTAGAACCACCAGGTCATTAGAACCACCAGGTCATTAGAACCACCAGGTCATTAGAACCACCAGGTCATTAGAACCACCAGGTCATTAGAACCACCAGGTCAGGGAGAAAAGACTCACCTTGTCGCTCAGGTAGGGTATCAGCCTGAGCTATTTAAAAACACTTTTTCAACATTTCATGATAGCAGTTAGTTTAGTTTGATGTAAATAAAGATAGCTGAGAAGTGGGACTGTGTCATTGTTTCTGACAAGATCTCTCATTGATCTCGGGTTCAGCCACCAGGGGGCACCAAACCTCTTTGAAAAGTTCATGTGAATAGTTACCACTTCTCAGGAGATGATAGACTTAGCCTTTCAAATGTTTTGTAATGATGGGATGGCTATTGAACAGAACTTTAAAACCTGGTTTTCTTGTATGTACCAGTTCATGAAATCACACATTTGACATTTATGCTCACTGAGTCTGTACATAGTCAAAGCTTTCCTTATGTTTGGGTCAGTCACAGTGGTCAGGTATTCTGCCACTGTGTACTCTCTGTTTAGGGCCAAATAGCATTCTAGTTTTCTCTGTTTTTTTGTTAATTCTTTCCAATGTGTCAAGTAATTATCTTTTTGTTTTCTCAGGATTTGGTTGGGTCTAATTGTGCTGTTGTCCAGGGGCTCTGTGGGGTGTGTTTATGTTTGTGAACAGAGCACAATGACCAGCTTGCTTAGGGGACTCTTCTCCAGGTTCATCTCTCTGTAGGTGATGGCTTTGTTAATGGCCCATACCCTCCCCATCACCAATCAGCCCTGCCATTGTTTGTATTCATACTGTTTTGTAAAGAATGGCTTCTTGTCTTTTAGGTTGTATTCCACTGGGAAAGTGATTACAGTTTTCCTCAGTCGCTTTGGTGCATTTCTTAGATCAAAAGTGCAATTCTTGATACGACTTGTACAAATTCCAAATCATCTAGTCACTTGTGCACATCATTAAAGCAATTTCTTATTCCTTTGAACAAATTGCAATTGATAATGTACAAGTGTCAGCTTTTTTCCACATTATCAATTGCTCACGTCATGTTGATCAAAATATAGTAGATGGTTCTCTGTTGAATAGTCTTACCCCTCAAAACATCTAGGCATTAGTTCCTTGCATAAGCCATTACATGCAAAATTGTTTAACTATTTGTCATAAACTGTCAACCTCTCTCCGCCTCTCTCCCTTTTCACTCCCCTCTCTCCCTTTTCACTCCCCTCTCTCCCTTTTCACTCCCTCTCTCCGCCTCTCTCCCTTTTCACTCCCTCTCTCCGCCTCTCTCCCTTTTCACTCCCTCTCTCCGCCTCTCTCCCTTTTCACTCCCCTCTCTCCAATTTCACTCCCCTCTCTCCCTTTTCACTCCCTCTCTCCGCCTCTCTCACTTTTCACTCCCTCTCTCCGCCCCTCTCCCTTTTCACTCCCTCTCTCCGCCTCTCTCCCTTTTCACTCCCTCTCTCCGCCTCTCTCCCTTTTCACTCCCTCTCTCCGCCTCTCTCCCTTTTCACTCCCTCTCTCCTCCTCTCTCCCTTTTCACTCCCCTCTCTCCGCCTCTCTCACTTTTCACTCCCCTCTCTCCGCCTCTCTCCCTTTTCTCTCCCTCTTTCCGCCTCTCTCCCTTTTCACTCCCTCTCTCCGCCTCTCTCCCTTTTCAGTCCCTCTCTCCGCCTCTCTCCCTTTTCACTCCCCTCTCTCCGCCTCTCTCCCTTTTCACTCCCCTCTCTCCCTTTTCACTCCCCTCTCTCCGCCTCTCTCCCTTTTCACTCCCCTCTCTCCGCCTCTCTCCCTTTTCCCCCCCTCTCTCCGCCTCTCTCCCTTTTCACTCCCTCTCTCCGCCTCTCTCCCTTTTCACTCCCTCTCTCCGCCTCTCTCCCTTTTCACTCCCTCTCTTCGCCTCTCTCCCTTTTCACTCCCTCTCTCTCACAATTTAAATATCTCTCTCCCTTTTCACTCCCTCTCTCCGCCTCTCTCCCTTTTCACTCGCCTCTCTCCGCCTCTCTCCCTTTTCACTCGCCTCTCTCCGCCTCTCTCCCTTTTCACTCCCTCTCTCCGCCTCTCTCCCTTTTCACTACTTCTCTCCGCCTCTCACCCTTTTCACTCCCCTCTCTCCCTTTTCACTCCCCTCTCTCCGCCTCTCTCCCTTTTCACTCACCTCTCTCCGCCTCTCTCCCTTTTCACTCCCTCTCTCCGCCTCTCTCCCTTTTCTCTCCCTCTCTCCGCCTCTCTCCATTTTCACTCCCTCTCTCCGCCTCTCTCCCTTTCACTCCCTCTCTCCGCCTCTCTCCCTTTTCACTCCCTCTCTCCGCCTCTCTCCCTTTTCACTCCCTCTCTCCGCCTCTCTCCCTTTTCACTCCCTTTCTCCGCCTCTCTCCCTTTTCACTCCCTCTCTCCCTTTTCACTCCCTCTCTCCGCCTCTCTCCCTTTTCACTCCCTCTCTCCGCCTCTCTCCCCTTTCACTCCCTCTCTCCGCCTCTCTCTCTTTTCACTCCCTCTCTCCGCCTCTCTCCCTTTTCACTCCCTCTCTCCGCCTCTCTCCCTTTTCACTCCCTCTCTCCCTTTTCACTCCCTCTCTCCGCCTCTCTCCCTTTTCACTCCCTCTCCCCGCCTCTCTCCCTTTTCCCTCCCTCTCTCCGCCTCTCTCCCTTTTCACTCCCCCTCTCCGCCTCTCTCCCTTTTCACTCCCTCTCTCTCCCTTTTCACTCCCTCTCTCTCCCTTTTCACTCCCTCTCTCTCCCTTTTCACTCCGCCTCTCTCCCTTTTCACTCCCCTCTCTCCGCCTCTCTCCCTTTTCACTCCCCTCTCTCCGCTTCTCTCTCTTTTCACTCCCCTCTCTCCGCCTCTCTCCCTTTTCACTCCCTCTCTCCGCCTCTCTACCTTTTCACTCCCTCTCCCTCTCTAAGAACTTCCCATTTGAATCAATAAGGATTGCAGTTGTGGGTGACTATCTGGGTGGAGCAGACTGGGAGGCTGGTATTCTGACCTGGGCTGGAGCAGACTGGGAGACTGGTATTCTGACCTGGGCTGGAGCAGACTGGGAGGCTGGTATTCTGACCTGTGCTGGAGCAGACTGAGAGGCTGGTATTCTGACATGGGCTGGAGCACACTGTGTTGGAGCAGACTGGGAGGCTGGTATTCTGACCTGGGCTGGAGCAGACTGTGCTGGAGCAGACTGGGAGGCTGGTATTCTGACCTGGGCTGGAGCACACTGTGTTGGAGCAGACTGAGAGGGTGGTTGGCTGACCTGGGCTGGAGCAGACTGAGAGGCTGGTATTCTGACCTGTGCTGGAGCAGACTGAGAGGCTGGTATTCTGACATGGGCTGGAGCACACTGTGTTGGAGCAGACTGGGAGGCTGGTATTCTGACCTGGGCTGGAGCACACTGTGCTGGAGCAGACTGGGAGACTGGTATTCTGACCTGGGCTGGAGCAGACTGGTAGGCTGGTGCAGTGTCATCAGGCTGTGTGGTGGAGGCCATCCTGTTCTCGGGTTCTGCTTGTGTTATGCCAACCACCAGGTCATTATGACCACCAGGTCATTATGACCACCAGGTCATTAGAACCACCAGGTCATTAGAACCACCAGGTCATTAGAACCACCAGGTCATTAGAACCACCAGGTCATTATAACCACCAGGTCATTATTACCACCAGGTCATTAGAACCACCAGGTCATTATTACCACCAGGTCATTATTACCACCAGGTCATTAGAACCACCAGGTCATTAGAACCACCAGGTCATTAGAACCACCAGGTCATTATTACCACCAGGTAATTAGAACCACCAGGTCATTATTACCACCAGGTCATTAGAACCACCAGGTCATTATTACCACCAGGTCATTATTACCACCAGGTCATTAGAACCACCAGGTCATTATTACCACCAGGTCATTAGAACCACCAGGTCATTATTACCACCAGGTCATTATTACCACCAGGTCATTATTACCACCAGGTCATTAGAACCACCAGGTCATTAGAACCACCAGGTCATTAGAACCACCAGGTCATTATAACCACCAGGTCATTATTACCACCAGGTCATTAGAACCACCAGGTCATTAGAACCACCAGGTCATTATTACCACCAGGTCATTAGAACCACCAGGTCATTAGAACCACCAGGTCATTAGAACCACCAGGTCATTATTACCACCAGGTCATTATTACCACCAGGTCATTATTACCACCAGGTCATTAGAACCACCAGGTCATTATTACCACCAGGTCATTAGAACCACCAGGTCATTATTACCACCAGGTCATTATTACCACCAGGTCATTAGAACCACCAGGTCATTAGAACCACCAGGTCATTAGAACCACCAGGTCATTAGAACCACCAGGTCATTAGAACCACCAGGTCAGGGAGAAAAGACTCACCTTGTCGCTCAGGTAGGGTATCAGCCTGAGCTATTTAAAAACACTTTTTCAACATTTCATGATAGCAGTTAGTTTAGTTTGATGTAAATAAAGATAGCTGAGAAGTGGGACTGTGTCATTGTTTCTGACAAGATCTCTCATTGATCTCGGGTTCAGCCACCAGGGGGCACCAAACCTCTTTGAAAAGTTCATGTGAATAGTTACCACTTCTCAGGAGATGATAGACTTAGCCTTTCAAATGTTTTGTAATGATGGGATGGCTATTGAACAGAACTTTAAAACCTGGTTTTCTTGTATGTACCAGTTCATGAAATCACACATTTGACATTTATGCTCACTGAGTCTGTACATAGTCAAAGCTTTCCTTATGTTTGGGTCAGTCACAGTGGTCAGGTATTCTGCCACTGTGTACTCTCTGTTTAGGGCCAAATAGCATTCTAGTTTTCTCTGTTTTTTTTGTTAAATCTTTCCAATGTGTCAAGTAATTACCTTTTTGTTTTCTCAGGATTTGGTTGGGTCTAATTGTGCTGTTGTCCAGGGGCTCTGTGGGGTGTGTTTATGTTTGTGAACAGAGCACAATGACCAGCTTGCTTAGGGGACTCTTCTCCAGGTTCATCTCTCTGTAGGTGATGGCTTTGTTAATGCCCCATACCCTCCCCATCACCAATCAGCCCTGCCATTGTTTGTATTCATACTGTTTTGTAAAGAATGGCTTCTTGTCTGTTAGGTTGTCTTCCACTGGGAAAGTGATTACAGTTTTCCTCAGTCGCTTTGGTGCATTTCTTAGATCAAAAGTGCAATTCTTGATACGACTTGATACGACTTGTGGCTCAGTTGGTAGAGCATGGCGCTTGCAACGCCAGGGTTGTGGGTTCAACTCCCACGGGGGGACCAGGGTTCAATTCCCACGGGGGGACCAGGATGAATATGTATGAACTTTCCAATTTGTAAGTCGCTCTGGATAAGAGCGTCTGCTAAATGACTTAAATGTAAATGTAAATTTAGTCACTTGTGCACATCATTAAAGCAATTTCTTATTCCTTTGAACAAATTGCAATTGATAATGTACAAGTGTCAGCTTTTTTCCACATTATCAATTGCTCACGTCATGTTGATCAAAATATAGTATATGGTTCTCTGTTGAATAGTCTTACCCCTCAAAACATCTAGGCATTAGTTCCTTGCATAAGCCATTACATGCAAAATTGTTTAACTATTTGTCATAAACTGTCAAGCATAGTTTTACACATTTCTATAAGACCTTTTGTACAAAAACGTAAACTGATGAATCGTGCAGGTGAAATTGACCCTCACTCATGAAGGAATGAAGTTTTGATTTACATAGCCTGCAATTGTGACAATCACTGCATTCAAACCTGTGTAGATCAGTCAATTTTTAATATACAGACTTAAAACTCAGGATTCTGTAACAGCATACTCCATTCAAGATATGTGTTTACTGTGACAACCAGAAGTGCCTTAAGATGGTGTCATAGATGCTGTTTTGAAGGGGTAAAAGGTCAGAACTTTTCAAAACTTCATATATGTGATTAGACAACCCTCGTGAACTGTAAATCAGTCATTTCTCCCAACAGATGTCAAAGAAAAGCTCTCTCACACACACACACAGCAGGGATGGAGTGAAAAAGTACGGTGCTTAAAGACACACAAAGCCTGCAATGGCATTACTATTATCTCCAGGCCGTGCCGAGTTCAACGAGATGCCCCGCTTGACCGTAGCTCACTCGGTCTGAGCGCAGCCACAGTGACAACAAGACGGACCCAGAGCTGTCTGTCTGTCTGTCTGTCTGTCTGTCTGTCTGTCTCTGTCTGTCTCTGTCTGTCTGTCTCTGTCTCTCTGTCTGTCTCTGTCTGTCTGTGTCTGTCTGTGTCTGTCTGTCTGTCTCTGTCTGTCTGTCTGTCTGTCTGTCTGTCTGTCTGTCTGTCTTTCTGTCTGTATCTCTCTCACATTCTCTCTCTCTCTCTTTCTCTACGATTAGAATGTAAAGTATCTCCCTATCTCTCTCTCTCTTTTGGATAACTTTAGGAAATAGATTCTCTCTCTCAATTCAATTCAAGGGGCTTTATTCAATTCAAGGGGCTTCTCTCTCTCTCTCTCTCTCTCTCTCTCTCTCTCTCTCTCTCTCTCAATTCAATTCAATTCAATTCAATTCAAGGGGCTTTATTGGCATGGGAAACACGTGTTTACATTACCAAAGCGAGTGAGGTAGATAATATACAACAGTGAAATAAACAATAAAAATGAACAGTAAACATTACACATGCAGAAGTTTCAAAACAATAAAGACATTACAAATGTCATATTATATATATATACAGTGTTGTAACAATGTACAAATGGTTAAAGTACAAAAGGGAATGAGATCCCTGAATGGTAAAAAAACATCTCCAAATAGAATATGTTTGTATCACAAATTATCTTACAGATATTTTGACAATATCTGACAGGCTCCCAAAGGCAATCAAAGGATCTAGCTCACTTAATGCCCCATACCCTCCCCATCACCAATCAGCCCTGCCATTGTTTGTATTCATACTGTTTTGTAAAGAATGGCTTCTTGTCTGTTAGGTTGTATTCCACTGGGAAAGTGATTACAGTTTTCCTCAGTCGCTTTGGTGCATTTCTTAGATCAAAAGTGAAATTCTTGATACGACTTGTACAAATTCCAAATCATCTAGTCACTTGGGCACATCATTAAAGCAATTTCTTATTCCTTTGAACAAATTGCAATTGATAATGTACAAGTGTCAGCTTTTTTCCACATTATCAATTGCTCACGTCATGTTGATCAAAATATAGTAGATGGATCTCTGTTGAATAGTCTTACCCCTCAAAACATCTAGGCATTAGTTCCTTGCATAAGCCATTACATGCAAAATTGTTTAACTATTTGTCATAAACTGTCAACCTCTCTCCGCCTCTCTCCCTTTTCACTCCCCTCTCTCCCTTTTCACTCCCTCTCTCCGCCTCTCTCCCTTTTCACTCCCTCTCTCCGCCTCTCTCCCTTTTCACTCCCTCTCTCCGCCTCTTTCCCTTTTCACTCCCCTCTCTCCGCCTCTCTCCCTTTTCACTCCCTCTCTCCGCCTCTCTCCCTTTTCACTCCCTCTCTCCGCCTCTCTCCCTTTTTACTCCCTCTCTCCGCCTCTCTCGCTTTTCACTCCCCTCTCTCCGCCTCTCTCCCTTTTCACTCCCCTCTCTCCGCCTCTCTCCCTTTTCACTCCCTCTTTCCGCCTCTCTCCCTTTTCACTCCCTCTCTCCGCCTCTCTCCCTTTTCACTCCTGTCTCTCCCTTTTCAATCCCCTCTCTCCTCCTCTCTCCCTTTTCACTCCCTCTCTCCGCCTCTCTCCCTTTTCACTCCCCTCTCTCCGCCTCTCTCCCTTTTCACTCCCCTCTCTCCGCCTCTCTCCCTTTTCACTCCCTCTTTCCGCCTCTCTCCCTTTTCACTCCCTCTCTCCCTTTTCACTCCCTCTCTCCGCCTCTCTCCCTTTTCACTCCCTCTCTCCGCCTCTCTCCCTTTTCACTCCCCCTCTCCGCCTCTCTCCCTTTTCACTCCCTCTCTCTCCCTTTTCACTCCCTCTCTCTCCCTTTTCACTCCCTCTCTCCCTTTTCAATCCCCCTCTCCACCTCTCTCCCTTTTCACTCCCTCTCTCCGCCTCTCTCCCTTTTCACTCCCCTCTCTCCGCCTCTCTACCTTTTCACTCCCTCTCCCTCCCTAAGAACTTCCCATTTGAATCAATGAGGATTGCAGTTGTGGGTGACTATCTGGGTGGAGCAGACTGGGAGGCTGGTATTCTGACCTGGGCTGGAGCAGACTGGGAGGCTGGTATTCTGACATGGGCTGGAGCAGACTGGGAGGCTGGTAAGTTGACCTGTGCTGGAGCAGACTGGGAGGCTGGTATTCTGACCTGGGCTGGAGCAGACTGGGAGGCTGGTATTCTGACCTGGGCTGGAGCATACTGTGCTGGAGCAGACTGAGAGGCTGGTAAGTTGACCTGTGCTGGAGCAGACTGGGAGGCTGGTATTCTGACCTGGGCTGGAGCAGACTGGGAGGCTGGTATTCTGACCTGGGCTGGAGCATACTGTGCTGGAGCAGACTGGGAGACTGGTATTCTGACCTGGGCTGGTGCAGACTGGTAGACTGGTATTCTGACCTGGGCTGGAGCACACTGTGTTGGAGCAGACTGAGAGGCTGGTTGGCTGACCTGGGCTGGAGCAGACTGGGAGACTGGTATTCTGACCTGTGCTGGAGCAGACTGGGAGACTGGTGCAGTGTCATTAGGCTGTGTGGTGGAGGCCATCCTGTTCTCGGGTTCTGCTTGTGTTATGCCAACCACCAGGTCATTATAACCACCAGGTCATTATAACCACCAGGTCATTATTACCACCAGGTCATTATAACCACCAGGTCATTATTACCACCAGGTCATTATAACCACCAGGTCATTATAACCACCAGGTCATTATAACATCCAGGTCATTATAACCACCAGGTCATTATTACCACCAGGTCATTATTACCACCAGGTCATTATAACCACCAGGTCATTATAACCACCAGGTCATTATAACCACCAGGTCATTATTACCACCAGGTCATTATTACCACCAGGTCATTATAACCACCAGGTCATTATTACCACCAGGTCATTATTACCACCAGGTCATTATAACATCCAGGTCATTATTACCACCAGGTCATTAGAACCACCGGGTCATTATAACCACCGGGTCATTATAACCACCAGGTCATTATTACCACCAGGTCATTAGAACCACCAGGTCATTAGAACCACCAGGTCATTAGAACCACCAGGTCAGTAGAACCACCAGGTCATTAGAACCACCAGGTCATTAGAACCACCAGGTCATTAGAACCACCAGGTCATTAGAACCACCAGGTCAGTAGAACCACCAGGTCATTAGAACCACCAGGTCATTAGAACCACGTTTGGTATACAAACGTTTGGTATACATATTAGTCCAGAACCTAGCTATGAACCTCAGCTATCATAGCCAGTTGTATCAACTTCAAAACAGCCTGTATGACATTAATGAAGCCTATGGATTGAGTAGAATATAATATCATGTTGTGCCAAGGATGCAAGTCGTATATACATGTAGTTATTACCATGCATGAGATCCCCACATTGTAGCCTGTACATTTAATATATTCACTGATCATGTACTCTACCTTGGCAAATAAATGTGCAGTTTAGGTATGAATGTCTTTGAGATGATTTTTCAGTCATATCCAATACCAGGAGAATCAAATTCCAGTCTTTGAATGACGCTGTGTCTGCATGTATGTATTACAATTATACACTTCAACAGTGTTTACCAATCTTGGTCCTGGGACATCAATGGTTACACATTGTAACTAATAGACTAGAAACAGGATTTAACTAGTTAATTCATATATACAGAAATATTGTTTAAAAAACAGAACACTACACTTCCTATGCATCATGTAAATACTCTAACACTGGTTCATCTCAACATCTAATGCCCTTCATCTGCATTGATCTGATAAACACAGGATAGGTGGAGTATTTCATCACATTACACTTCATTTCAACCAGTAGAGAATGTGAAACGCTTTATTGAAAAGCTCATTATCCAAGTGTTATAAATACAAGTTCAATCTGTACTTCAATGCACATCTGTTGTGCATTATAAAAACAGAGGAAGAAAGAGGAGGTGGAGAGAGAGGTGTAAAAGACAGAAAGGGAAAGAGGTAAGCACATAGGAGCAGGGAAGGCAGCACATGATTAATGAATCACAGTGCTACATAAATATTCTCTCAGTTCATCACAATTACATAAGTGTCTCTAGTCGGCCCAAAGGTTATCTTAAAAGCAGGTGAGGTGGCGATGATGGGACTGGGGGTTGGCATCCTCTCACATCAAAACATATCTGCAGACGAGAGACAGATGGAGAGAGAGACCATGTTTAAGCCTTGTGTTTTTATTTATATTCTAACATTGTTAGTCATCAATCAGGAGGTGAAATGCAAAACTGACCTGGGATCATTAACTCTGGGACTACTGCATCTCTCTGTATTTCAATGTAAAGCATCTCTTTAATAATACTTCCTGTATTATATAAACTGACCTGGGATCATTAACTCTGGGACTACTGCATCTATCTGCATTCCAATGTAAAGCATCTCTTTAATAATACTTCCTGTATAATATAAACTGACCTGGGATCATTAACTCTGGGACTACTGCATCTATCTGTATTTCAATGTAAAGCATCTCTTTAATAATACTTCCTGTATAATATAAACTGACCTGGGATCATTAACTCTGGGACTACTGCATCTCTATCTGTATTTCAGTGTAAAGCATCTCTTTAATAATACTTCCTGTATAATATAAACTGACCTGGGATCATTAACTCTGGGACTACTGCATCTCTCTGTATTTCAATGTAAAGCATCTCTTTAATAATACTTCCTGTTGTCCTGACCAAGTGACCTCTCACCTCTGATCATGCTGTGCCCTCTATGTAGCCAGTCCAGATGCAGGAGGGGTTCACCGACAGCTGCTATAACCTAGAGGATTTAGGGAGAAGGGGAGAGAGGGATGAAGTGAAGGAGAGAGACTTATTGAGAAAATAAGGTAGTTAAAGCCACAGTGTTCAACAGGAATCTGTGTGTGGCCTCACCTGGTGTCCACACCACACTAAGTGGCTGCAGAGTACTTTATGCTGAAAAACATGAACGGACACATGAGGACAAACAATATAGTGTAGTTATATAGTGTCTTACTATTCTCCATGGTTGGCCCTCTTGCCTATTCTTTGAAGGTGGAAGGAGCCACAGTTATACACCTGAGCCTGCTTACTGCACAACACAATCCATCAATCAGATTGATACATGAGTGTGTAGGTGGGGGTTATAGGGTGTCTAATTGTTCTACATTTTTTCAATATGAGTGATTTAAAACAGCCTGTTTTGTTTTTTGCACAGACATCAAACCCTTACCTAAACAGCACCCTCACCTGAGAAGTAGAAATCAAAGGGTGAGAGACTGTGAATTGAATAACTGCAGTTGACATAGCTAAGTAAATGGAAGAATACTCTTATTGCAATGTGAATGGCAAAGCCTTTGGTTGTGCATAGTGTAGTCTATGGTGTTGCTAGGGAACAGCACCCTCTCTGAAGAGTCTTTGGTTGTGCATAGTGTAGTCTATGGCGTTGCTAGGGAACAGCACCCCCTTTAAAGAGCCTTTGGTTGTGCATAGTGTATTCTATGGTGTTGCCAGGGAACAGCACCCTCTTAAACGAGCCTTTGGTTGTGCATAGTGTAGTCTATGGTGTTGCCAGGGAACACCACCCTCTTAAAAGAGCCTTTGGTTGTGCATAGTGTAGTCTATGGTGTTGCCAGGGAACAGCACCTTCTTTGAAGAAGTAGGAGGTGAAGATCTCCTGCACATGGATTGCCTCTCTTGCTGCGTTGTTGGACCCCATCCTTGAAACATCCTGCAGAGCAGCAGACTCCTCCTCTGGGACACGGCGGCGAGCTGCAGATCCCCTCCTGGTCCTCGTGTCCATCCTCATGAAGTTACGCAGGACACAGGTAGCCTTCACACATCTGAATTCCTCCAGGAGGCAGTCCCAGATGACCCTGGTCACCTAACCTTGCAGTGCCCTACACGGTAACTGTAGGCAATCGTTTTGAAGGAATCTCCAGTTACAAGGTATCTGTAGGAATATGGAAGACAATGTAATTATTAGACTGTTACATCACCAGGTCATTGTGGATTACTAAAGTATAATATCCCTGATAACAAATCATGATAACATTGGATTGATAGATGGATGGACACACATATGTACATGTGTAGCATGTGACAATAACAGGATCATATCAAGGATGACATCACAAATGACTACATAAATACCACTTGAAGCTTGATGATGAGTTGATCATTTGAATCAGCTGTGCAGTGCTGAGGCAAAAAACAACAATGTGCCTCTTTGAGTCCCCAGGACTGAGAACCACTGCTCTTCATTGGGACCTCTTCATATGTAGACTGGCTTTCATAGCGCTCTTTATCTGAGGACAGAAAACCTCACAAGAAACACACTTCATTATAGTCAAATTACACCACACTGAATATTATGTTACTATTATCTCCGTCCTCACTTCTAGGGACAGGAACTACACAAAAGTACTTGCCCTATCCAGAATAGCCTCCTCTCTCACTGACAGTTGGGGCTGCTATCCTTTCACCCTCCATGGCTGTTAGCTAGCTACCTACAAATGCATTTGGAGTTTGTTTTTTACAGTGATAAATAGATCAAGATAGCTAGCTAATATGAAGTTAGACAGCTGATGATATTTAATTCACTTAGCTATCTATCTATACAGACTGGTTACCTATTTAGATGTGATATGAAAGTATTGTGTGAAATTATTTTGATGTTAAAGTATTTTAAATTATTTTGATGTGATTTGAAAGTATTGTGTGAAATAATTGTTATGTGATATGAAAGTATTATGTGAAATTATTTTGAGGAGTAACGGGGGCAGAGAATCAGCAGTAGAAACAATAACAAAGCGTACTCCCTGCCCATTGAGAATCGATTCACATTTAGATGGAATATTTGACTATTTTAGCTGCCAGAGCCAGTCTACCTCTGAAAATAACATACAGTCCTTGGACCTTGAGGAGTAACGGGGGCAGCAATCAGCAGTAGAAACAATAACAAAGCGCTGCCTGTTTCGGTAAAAAGCTGAGGGATGGGGCTGAAGAAATGCAACCATCCATGATATCAGCATTCTAGTTTTAACCATGTTTTTACAGTGTTACAGTGTTTGTTTATATTTACTGATAAACATTGGAGTCAAAAAAGCTCATATTTTGGGTTCTGATGGGGTACAACAGTTGAACTAAGCTCATGAGGCATTTATAAGTGAATTCTTCAAGAAACAGATGGGTACATATCATTAATGTATAAGTCCCAAAATGGATGTAACAACTGCTGATTGCCCCTTTAAGACTACATATTGGGCTAATCTAATAGGAGATATTGAGGACTACAGTATTTCAGGCATTGTCATTGGATGCATTTGATCAATTGTTAACGTTTTGTTGATGGTCCACTCTTGATGTGCTACACGTTACAGTGTAGCTTCAGCCATTCCTACAGAACAACATTAAAGTGTAGAACCCCTTTACTGCATATTGGTTCAACGACTGCAGAGACGGTACTTACTGGTGTTAAACAGATCTCCAACCTCCTCTTCTTTCACACCTAAAACTACATCCTCCTCTTTCTCATCCGTCTCTTCTTTTACTGTAACATCCTCCTCCTCTTTCACTCTGAACGTGTCTTCCTCTTCTTTCACTGTAACAGCCCCATCCTCTACTTCTTGTTTTACTGTGACATCCTCCTCTTCTTCCTCCTCTTTCACGACAATGTTCTGCCCCAAAGCTTCTTTCTCCGTCCAGCAGACCGCCTCTTCTTCAACGAGAGGGGAGTAGTTTACTGACCTCATGGTCGGGGATGTTAGCTAGCTAGCTATCATTAGCGACTAGGCTAGAGCTAATTTAACCAGCCAACTACTATAGCTGACTAATACAAAATAACGTAATATTAAATTAAATAGGTTAACAAGTTGATACGACAGAAGTGTGGCTGAAACACAGTAGGTAATATACACCGAAAGCGTATAAATAGCTTGAATCTTTCGGCTATGTTGGCTAGCAAGCTACCGAGGTGGTTGACGAGCTGTTTATGAAGAACCGTCCACTAGATTATACGTCACGCTGGCAGCGTCGCCTGAAAGACGCACATCGCCGTCTGCTGACTGGAGGGGAAACGCAGTTGAGGATCATATTTTATTTTCAGACAAAGATTATTGTAAATGGATTTAATTAAATAATACCATTAGATTGAGACATACAAAGACAGGAATGTGTTGATTGATTAGTGCGAATAAAAAATGTTTACTACAGCACATTTAAGGCAGTTTCATTAAGTCAAACTAAATCTAAATAATTAGCAAGCTACTGTAGGTCCATACTGCTCCTACATGGTGTAACAATACATCATGTAGATGTATATAATGAACAGACTAGGTCCATACTGCTCCTACATGGTGTAACAATACATCATGTAGATGTATATAATGAACAGACTAGGTCTATACTGCTCCTACATGGTGTAACAATACATCATGTAGATGTATATAATGAACAGACTAGGTCAATACTGCTCCTACATGGTGTAACAATACATAATGTAGATGTATATAATGAACAGACTAGGTCTATACTGCTCCTACATGGTGTAACAATACATCATGTAGATGTATATGTAACAGTATAACTTTAGTACGTCCCCTCGCCCCGACCCGGGCGCGAACCAGGGACCCTCTGCACACATCAACAACAGTCGCCCACAAAGCGTCATTACCAAAAGCCGCGGCCCTTGCAGAGCAAGGTGCAACCCTACTTCTAGGTTTCAGAGCAAGTGACGTAACTGATTGAAACGCTACTAGCGAGTACCCGCTAACTAGCTAGCCATTTCACATCCGTTACATATATAATGAACAGACTAGGTCTATACTGCTCCAACATCATTGCAACAATACATAACGTAGATGTATATAATGAACAGACTAGGTCTATACTGCTCCTACATGGTGTAACAATGTAGGACATCATGTAGATGTACACTACCATTCAAAAGTTTGGGGTCACTTAGAAATGTCCTTGTTTTTTAAAGAATATCAAATTTTTTCATTTATTTACCTGTTTTTGCTTTGTCATTATGGGGTATTGTGATGTCATTATTGGGTATTGTGTAGATTGATGAGGGGAAAAAATGATTGAATCAATTTTAGAATAAGGCTGTAACGTAACAAAATGTGGAAAAAGTGAAGGGGTCTGAATGCTTTCCGAATGCATTGTATATATAGGGGCAGTACTTAGTGACATCACTTCATGAAACAGAAGGTACAAATATATAACAGAGATTCACAGTATCAACATTCAATGTTTCAAAATATAGGACCAAGCTGGAAGTGTAAACACCAGCCCAGCCACAATCCTAGAGGTTCACTGATGATCAACCTCCTCCTTCACATCTGACTCCTGATGATCAACCTCCTCCTTCACATCTGACTCCTGATGATCAACCTCCTCCTTCACATCTGACTCCTGATGATCAACCTCCTCCTTCACATATGACTCCTGATGATCAACCTCCTCCTTCACGTCTGACTCCTGATGATCAACCTCCTCCTTCACATCTGACTCCTGATGATCAACCTCCTCCTTCACATCTGACTCCTGATGATCAACCTCCTCCTTCACATCTGACTCCTGATGATCAACCTCCTCCTTCACGTCTGACTCCTGATGGTCAACCTCCTCCTTCACATCTGACTCCAGTGATCAATCCAGAGCGTCTTCTTTTTTGGGGAACCCCGATGGACGACGCCATCGAATAGGACGTCATCACCACAACCGCCCACAAGCTAATTGTCATTAAGGTTATTAATGGGAAGAACATTAGCAATATGTCCTGTCTGGTAACTTGTCTCGTTCAAAGGATTTACATTGGCAGGTGCACAGGGAGACCCCATTTAAAAACTCAGTTGATCTTAAACTGCGGAAACACTTTTGGAAGTCTTTAACTGCATCAAAGTCTGTGGCCTGTGATGTTGGGACAAATGATAGTCCCTTATTATACAAGAGACAAAATTCACAAATTCTACAGCACAACGGCAGAGTCATGTCTTCAGTGTAAAACTAACAATGACTCAATAATCCTTCTGGGAATGTTATGATGTCATAAAGTTATGGGCGGAGTTAGAAAGTTGGCTGTCAGAAGTACAGTTATACAATGTAAAATTACTTTTAATCTGTCTGTCTGTATATTTCAAAACATGGCATTTTAGGGTGCAGTGAGATACCCCAGAGTTGGACTGTAACGATCTTTTAACCTGTCTAGCCCCGGGGTGCCGCTAGCGGCACCCCCCCCACCCCCACTGAAAAGGCAGAGCCGCGAAATTCAAAAAATATATTTTTTTTAAATATTTAACTTTCACACATTAAAGTCCAATACAGCTAATGAAAGACACAGATCTTGTGAATCCAGCCAACATGTCCGATTTTTAAAATGTTTTACCGGGAAGACACAATATGTAAAGATGTAAATCTATTAGCTAAACACATTAGCATAATCCAACATCTTTTCTTTGTCCACCAACACCAGTAGCTATCACCAATTCGGCTAAACTAAGATATTGATAGCCACTAACCAAGAAAAAACCTCCTCAGATGACAGTCTGATAACATATTTATGGTATAGGATAGGTTTTGTAGAAAAATGTGCATATTTCAGGTAGATGTCATAGTTTACAATTGCACCCACCGTCACAAATGGACTAGAATAATTACAATGAGCAACGTGTTTACCTAACTACTAATCATCAAACATTTCGTAAAAATACACAGCATACACTAATCGAAAGACACAGATCCTGTGAATCTGACCTGGTGGTTCTAATGACCTGGTGGTTATAATGACCTGGTGGTTATAATGACCTGGTGGTTATAATGACCTGGTGGTAATAATGACATGGTGGTTATAATGACCTGGTGGTTATAATGACCTGGTGGTTATAATGACCTGGTGGTTATAATGACCTGGTGGTTCTAATGGCCTGGTGGTTCTAATGGCCTGGTGGTTCTAATGACCTGGTGGTTCTAATGACCTGGTGGTTCTAATGACCTGGTGGTTCTAATGACCTGGTGGTTCTAATGACCTGGTGGTTCTAATGACCTGGTGGTTCTAATGACCTGGTGGTAATAATGACCTGGTGGTTGGCATAACACAAGCAGAACCCGAGAACAGGATGGCCTCCACCACACAGCCTGATGACACTGCACCAGCCTACCAGTCTGCTCCAGCCCAGGTCAGAATACCAGTCTCCCAGTCTGCTCCAGCCCAGGTCAGAATACCAGTCTCCCAGTCTGCTCCAACACAGTGTGCTCCAGCCCAGGTCAGAATACCAGCCTCCCAGTCTGCTCCAGCCCAGGTCAGAATACCAGTCTCCCAGTCTGCTCCAACAGAGTGTGCTCCAGCCCAGGTCAGAATACCAGTCTCCCAGTCTGCTCCAGCCAGGTCAGAATACCAGTCTCCCAGTCTGCTCCAGCACAGGTCAGAATACCAGTCTCCCAGTCTGCTCCAGCACAGTCTGCTCCAGCCCGGGTCAGAATACCAGCCTCCCAGTCTGCTCCAGCCCAGGTCAGAATACCAGTCTCCCATTCTGCTCCAGCCTACCAGTCTGCTCCAGCCCAGGTCAGAATACCAGCCTCCCAGTCTGCTCCAGCACAGTGTGCTCCAGCCCAGGTCAGAATACCAGCCTCCCAGTCTGCTCCAGCCCAGGTCAGAATACCAGTCTCCCAGTCTGCTCCAGCCCAGGTCAGAATACCAGTCTCCCAGTCTGCTCCAGCCCAGGTCAGAATACCAGTCTCCCAGTCTGCTCCAGCACAGTGTGCTCCAGCCCAGGTCAGAATACCAGCCTCCCAGTCTGCTCCAGCCCAGGTCAGCCAACCAGCCTCTCAGTCTGCTCCAGCACAGTGTGCTCCAGCCCAGGTCAGAATACCAGCCTCCCAGTCTGCTCCAGCCCAGGTCAGAATACCAGTCTCCCTGTCTGCTCCAGCCCAGGTCAGAATACCAGTCTCCCAGTCTGCTCCAGCCAGATAGTCACCCACAACTGCAATCCTTATTGATTCAAATGGGAAGTTCTTAGAGAAGGAGAGGGAGTGAAAAGGGAGAGAGGTGGAGAGAGGGGAGTGAAAAGGGAGAGAGGCGGAGAGATGGGGGTGAAAAGGGAGAGAGGCGG
The DNA here is from genome assembly GCF_016432855.1 of Salvelinus namaycush. Lineage (NCBI taxonomy): Eukaryota > Metazoa > Chordata > Actinopteri > Salmoniformes > Salmonidae > Salvelinus > Salvelinus namaycush. Next base: position 199,335 of record NW_024060985.1, read on the forward strand.
AGTGAAAAGGGAGAGAGAGGGAGTGAAAAGGGAGAGAGGCGGAGAGGGGGAGTGAAAAGGGAGAGAGGCGGAGAGAGAGAGTGAAAAGGGAGAGAGGTGGAGAGAGGGAGTGAAAAGGGAGAGAGGCGGAGAGAGGGAGTGAAAAGGGAGAGAGGCGGAGAGAGGGAGTGAAAAGGGAGAGAGGCGGAAAGAGGGAGTGAAAAGGGAGAGAGGCGGAGAGAGGGAGTGAAAAGGGAGAGAGTCGGAGAGAGGGAGTGAATAGGGAGAGAGGCGGAGAGAGGGAGTGAAAAGGGAGAGAGGCGGAGAGAGGGAGTGAAAAGGGAGAGAGGCGGAGAGAGGGAGTGAAAAGGGAGAGAGGCGGAGAGAGGGAGTGGAAAGGGAGAGAGGCGGAGAGAGGGAGTGAAAAGGGAGAGAGGCGGAGAGAGGGAGTGAAAAGGGAGAGAGGCGGAGAGAGGGAGTGAAAAGGGAGAGAGGCGGAGAGAGGAGTGAAAAGGGAGAGAGGCGGAGAGAGGGATTGAAAAGGGAGAGAGGCAGAGAGAGGGAGTGAAAAGGGAGAGAGGCAGAGAGAGGGAGTGAAAAGGGAGAGAGGCGGCGAGAGGGAGTGAAAAGGGAGAGAGGCGGAGAGAGGGAGTGAAAAGGGAGAGAGGGGAGTGAAAAGGGAGAGAGGCGGAGAAAGGGCAGAATACCTGACCACTGTGACTGACCCAAACTTAAGGAAAGCTTTGACAGAGAGGCGGAGAGAGGGAGTGAAAGAGAGAGAGGCGGAGAGGGGGAGTGAAAAGGGAGAGAGGCGGAGAGAGGGAGTGAAAAGGGAGAGAGGCGGAGAGAGGGAGTGAAAAGGAGAGAGGCGGAGAGAGGGATTGAAAAGGGAGAGACAGACTCAGTGAGCATAAATGTCAAATGTGTGATTTCATGAACTGGTACATACAAGAAACCAGGTTTTAAAGTTCTGTTCAATAGCCATCCCATCATTACAAAACAATTGAAAGGCTAAGTCTATCATCTCCTGAGAAGTGGTAACTATTCACATGAACTTTTCAAAGAGGTTTGGTGCCCCCTGGTGGCTGAACCCGAGATCAATGAGAGATCTTGTCAGAAACAATGACAGAGTCCCACTTCGCAGCTATCTTTATTTACATCAAACTAAACTAACTGCTATCTTGAAATGTTGAAAACGTGTTTTTAAATAGCTCAGGCTGATACCCTACCTGAGCGACAAGGTGAGTCTTTTCTCCCTGACCTGGTGGTTCTAATGACCTGGTGGTAAAAATGACCTGGTGGTTCTAATGACCTGGTGGTTCTAATGACCTGGTGGTTCTAATGACCTGGTGGTTCTAATGACCTGGTGGTTCTAATGACCTGGTGGTTATAATGACCTGGTGGTTATAATGACCTGGTGGTTATAATGACCTGGTGGTTGGCATAACACAAGCAGAACCCGAGAACAGGATGGCCTCCACCACACAGCCTGATGACACTGCACCAGCCTACCAGTCTGCTCCAGCCCAGGTCAGAATACCAGTCTCCAACTCTGCTCCAGCACAGGTCAGAATACCAGCCTCCCAGTCTGCTCCAGCACAGTGTGCTCCAGCCCAGGTCAGAATACCAGTCTCCCAGTCTGTTCCAGCCCAGGTCAGAATACCAGCCTCCCAGTCTGCTCCAGGCCAGGTCAGAATACCAGTCTCCCAGTCTGCTCCAGCACAGGTCAGAATACCAGTCTCCCAGTCAGCTCCAGCACAGGTCAGAATACCAGTCTCCCAGTCTGCTCCAGCACAGTGTGCTCCAGCCCAGGTCAGAATACCAGCCTCTCAGTCTGCTCCAACACAGTGTGCTCCAGCCCAGGTCAGAATACCAGCCTCCCAGTCTGCTCCAGCCCAGGTCAGAATACCAGCCTCCCAGTCTGCTCCAGCCCAGGTCAGAATACCAGCCTCTCAGTCTGCTCCAGCCCAGGTCAGCCAACCAGCCTCTCAGGCTGCTCCAACACAGTGTGCTCCAGCCCAGGTCAGAATACCAGCCTCTCAGTCTGCTCCAGCCCAGGTCAGAATACCAGCCTCTCAGTCTGCTCCAACACAGTGTGCTCCAGCCCAGGTCAGAATACCAGCCTCTCAGTCTGCTCCAGCCCAGGTCAGAATACCAGCTTCTCAGTCTGCTCCAGCCCAGGTCAGCCAACCAGCCTCTCAGTCTGCTCCAACACAGTGTGCTCCAGCCCAGGTCAGAATACCAGCCCCCAGTCTGCTCCAGCACAGGTCAGAATACCAGTCTCCCAGTCTGCTCCAGCACAGTGTGCTGAAGCCCAGGTCAGAATACCAGCCTCCCAGTCTGCTCCAGCCCAGGTCAGAACACCAGCCTCCCAGTCTGCTCCAGCCCAGGTCAGAAAACCAGCCTCCCAGTCTGCTCCAGCCTAGGTCAGAATACCAGCCTCCCAATCTGCTCCAGCCCAGGTCAGAATACCAGCCTCTCAGTCTGCTCCAGCACAGGTCAGAATACCAGCCTCCCAGTCTGCTCCAACACAGTGTGCTCCAGCCCAGGTCAGAAAACCAGCCTCCCAGTCTGCTCCAGCCCAGGTCAGAATACCAGCCTCCCAGTCTGCTCCAGCCGAGGTCAGAATACCAGCCTCCCAGTCTGCTCCAGCCCAGGTCAACTTACCAGCCTCTCAGTCTGCTCCAGCACAGTGTGCTCCAGCCCAGGTCAGAATACCAGCCTCCCAGTCTGCTCCAGCCCAGGTCAGAATACCAGCCTCCCAGTCTGCTCCAGCCCAGGTCAGAATACCAGCCTCCCAGTCTGCTCCACCCAGATAGTCACCCACAACTGCAATCCTTATTGATTCAAATGGGAAGTTCTTAGAGAGGGAGAGGGAGTGAAAAGGGAGAGAGGCGGAGAGGGGAAGTGAAAAGGGAGAGAGGCGGAGAGAGGAAGTGAAAAGGGAGAGAGGCGGAGAGAGGGAGTGAAAAGGGAGAGAGGCGGAGAGAGGGGAGTGAAAAGGGAGAGAGGCGGAGAGAGGGAGTGAAAAGGGAGAGAGGCGGAGAGAGGGAGTGAAAAGGGAGAGAGGTGGAGAGAGGGGAGTGAAAAGGGAGAGAGGGGAGTGAAAAGGGTGAGAGGCGGAGAGAGGGGAGTGAAAAGGGAGAGAGGTGGAGAGAGGGGAGTGAAAAGGGAGAGAGGCGGAGAGAGGGAGTGAAAAGGGAGAGAGGCAGAGAGAGGGAGTGAAAAGGGAGAGAGGCGGAGAGAGGGAGTGAAAAGGGAGAGAGGCGGAGAGAGGGAGTGAAAAGGGAGAGAGGCGGAGAGAGGGAGTGAAAAGGGAGAGAGGCAGAGAGAGGGGAGTGAAAAGGGAGAGAGGCGGAGAGAGGGAGTGAAAAGGGAGAGAGGCAGAGAGAGGGAGTGAAAAGGGAGAGAGGCGGAGAGATGGGAGTGAAAAGGGAGAGAGGCGGAGAGAGGGAGTGAAAAGGAGGAGAGAGCGGAGAGAGGGAGTGAAAAGGGAGAGAGGCGGAAAGAGGGAGAGACAAGGGAGAGAGGCGGAGAGAGGGGAGTGAAAAGTGAGAGAGGTTTAGAGAGGGAGTGAAAAGGAGAGAGGAGGAGAGAGGGAGTGAAAATGGAGAGAGGCGGAGAGAGGGAGTGAAAAGGGAGAGGCGGAGAGAGGGAGTGAAAAGGGAGAGAGGCGGAGAGAGGGAGTGAAAAGGGAGAGGGGAGTGAAAAGGGAGAGAGGGGAGTGAAAAGGGAGAGAGGCGGAGAGAGGGAGTGAAAAGGGAGAGAGGGGAGTGAAAAGGGAGAGAGGGGAGTGAAAAGGGAGAGAGGCGGAGAGAGGTTGACAGTTTATGACAAATAGTTAAACAATTTTGCATGTAATGGCTTATGCAAGGAACTAATGCCTAGATGTTTTGAGGGGTCAGACTATTCAACAGAGAACCATCTACTATATTTTGATCAACATGACGTGAGCAATTGATAATGTGGAAAAAAGCTGACACTTGTACATTATCAATTGCAATTTGTTCAAAGGAATAAGAAATTGCTTTAATGATGTGCACAAGTGACTAGATGATTTGGAATTTGTACAAGTCGTATCAAGAATTGCACTTTTGATCTAAGAAATGCACCAAAGCGACTGAGGAAAACTGTAATCACTTTCCCAGTGGAATACAACCTAACAGACAAGAAGCCATTCTTTACAAAACAGTATGAATACAAACAATGGCAGGGCTGATTGGTGATGGGGAGGGTATGGGGCATTAAGTGAGCTAGATCCTTTGATTGCCTTTGGGAGCCTGTCAGATATGGTCAAAATATCTGTAAGATAATTTGTGATACAAACATATTCTATTTGGAGATGCTTTTTTTACCATTCAGGGATCTCATTCCCTTTTGTACTTTAACCATTTGCACATTGTTACAACACTGTATATATATATAATGACATTTGTAATGTCTTTATTGTTTTGAAACTTCTGCATGTGTAATGTTTACTGTTCATTTTTATTGTTTATTTCAATGTTGTATATTATCTACCTCACTCGCTTTGGCAATGTAAACACATGTTTCCCATGCCAATAAAGCCCCTTGAATTGAATTGAATTGAGAGAGAGAGAGAGAGTATCTATTTCCTAAAGTTATCCAAAAGAGAGAGATAGGGAGAGACTTTACATTCTAATCATAGAGAAAGAGAGAGAGAGAGAATGTGAGAGAGATAGAGAGAGAGACAGACAGACAGACAGACAGACAGACAGACAGACAGACAGACAGACAGACAGACAGACAGCTCTGGGTCCGTCTTGTTGTCACTGTGGCTGCGCTCAGACCGAGTGAGCTACGGTCAAGCGGGGCATCTCGTTGAACTCGGCACGGCCTGGAGATAATAGTAATGCCATTGCAGGCTTTGTGTGTCTTTAAGCACCGTACTTTTTCACTCCATCCCTGCTGTGTGTGTGTGTGAGAGCTTTTCTTTGACATCTGTTGGGAGAAATGACTGATTTACAGTTCACGAGGGTTGTCTAATCACATATATGAAGTTTTGAAAAGTTCTGACCTTTAACCCCTTCAAAACAGCATCTATGACACCATCTTAAGGCACTTCTGGTTGTCACAGTAAACATATCTTGAATGGAGTATGCTGTCACAGAATCCTGAGTTTTAAGTCTGTATATTAAAAATTGACTGATCTACACAGGTTTGAATGCAGTGATTGTCACAATTGCAGGCTATGTAAATCAAAACTTCATTCCTTCATGAGTGAGGGTCAATTTCACCTGCACGATTCATCAGTTCACGTTTTTGTACAAAAGGTCTTATAGAAATGTGTAAAACTATGCTTGACAGTTTATGACAAATAGTTAAACAATTTTGCATGTAATGGCTTATGCAAGGAACTAATGCCTAGATGTTTTGAGGGGTAAGACTATTCAACAGAGAACCAACTACTATATTTGGATCAACATGACGTGAGCAATTGATAATGTGGAAAAAAGCTGACACTTGTACATTATCAATTGCAATTTGTTCAAAGGAATAAGAAATTGCTTTAATGATGTGCACAAGTGACTAGATGAATTGGAATTTGTACAAGTCGTATCAAGAATTGCACTTTTGATCTAAGAAATGCACCAAAGTCACTGAGAAAACTGTAATCACTTTCCCAGTGGAATACAACCTAACAGACAAGAAGCCATTCTTTACAAAACAGTATGAATACAAACAATGGCAGGGCTGATTTGTGATGAAGAGGGTATGGGCCATTAACAAAGCCATCACCTACAGAGAGATGAACCTGGAGAAGAGTCCCCTAAGCAAGCTGGTCATTGTGTTCTGTTCACAAACATAAACACACCCCACAGAGCCCCTGGACAACAGCACAATTAGACCCAACCAAATCATGAGAAAACAAAAAGATAATTACTTGACACATTGGAAAGAATTAACAAAAAACAGAGAAAACTAGAATGCTATTTGGCCCTAAACAGAGAGTACACAGTGGCAGAATACCTGACCACTGTGACTGACCCAAACTTAAGGAAAGCTTTGACTATGTACAGACTCAGTGAGCATAAATGTCAAATGTGTGATTTCATGAACTGGTACATACAAGAAACCAGGTTTTAAAGTTCTGTTCAATAGCCATCCCATCATTACAAAACATTTGAAAGGCTAAGTCTATCATCTCCTGAGAAGTGGTAACTATTCACATGAACTTTTCAAAGAGGTTTGGTGCCCCCTGGTGGCTGAACCCGAGATCAATGAGAGATCTTGTCAGAAACAATGACAGAGTCCCACTTCTCAGCTATCTTTATTTACATCAAACTAAACTAACTGCTATCTTGAAATGTTGAAAACGTGTTTTTAAATAGCTCAGGCTGATACCCTACCTGAGCGAAAAACTGGCACTTTAAAGGAGTCTAATTTTGTCAAAAATGCAAAAATGATAAAAATTTCAACTCACAGGTACATTAATAGACCAAACACAAACATCTGTCATCTCGAAATGTCCTAAAAAGGTTCTAAACGGGCCCCCTGGGTCTACACCTGGAGAGCAGATGGGCACATCTGCACCAGAGCTGAAATTTCAACTGGAGAGCAGATACTTCAACTCGACAGAGGTCAGAGTGAGGCTCTTCTCCCTGACCTGGTGGTTCTAATGACCTGGTGGTTATAATGACCTGGTGGTAATAATGACCTGGTGGTTGTAATGACCTGGTGGTTATAATGACCTGGTGGTAATAATGACCTGGTGGTAATAATGACCTGGTGGTAATAATGACCTGGTGGTTATAATGACCTGGTGGTTATAATGACCTGGTGGTTATAATGACCTGGTGGTTATAATGACCTGGTGGTAATAATGACCTGGTGGTAATAATGACCTGGTGGTAATAATGACCTGGTGGTTATAATGACCTGGTGGTAATAATGACCTGGTGGTTCTAATGACCTGGTGGTAATAATGACCTGGTGGTTCTAATGACCTGGTGGTTATAATGACCTGGTGGTTCTAATGACCTGGTGGTTATAATGACCTGGTGGTTATAATGACCTGGTGGTTATAATGACCTGGTGGTTATAATGACCTGGTGGTAATAATGACCTGGTGGTTCTAATGACTTGGTGGTTATAATGACCTGGTGGTTCTAATGACCTGGTGGTTATAATGACCTGGTGGTTATAATGACCTGGTGGTTATAATGACCTGGTGGTTATAATGACCTGGTGGTTCTAATGACCTGGTGGTTATAATGACCTGGTGGTTATAATGACCTGGTGGTTATAATGACCTGGTGGTTATAATGACCTGTTGGTAATAATGACCTGGTGGTAATAATGACCTGGTGGTTATAATGACCTGTTGGTAATAATGACCTGGTGGTAATAATGACCTGGTGGTTCTAATGACCTGGTGGTTATAATGACCTGGTGGTTGGCATAACACAAGCAGAACCCGAGAACAGGATGGCCTCCACCACACAGCCTGATGACACTGCACCAGCCTACCAGTCTGCTCCAGCCCAGGTCAGAATACCAGTCTCCCAGTCTGCTCCAGCACAGGTCAGAATACCAGTCTCCCAGTCTGCTCCAGCACAGTGTGCTCCAGCCCAGGTCAGAATACCAGTCTCCCAGTCTGCTCCAGCACAGGTCAGAATACCAGCCTCCCAGTCTGCTCCAGCCCAGGTCAGAATACCAGCCTCCCAGTCTGCTCCAGCACAGTGTGCTCCAGCCCAGGTAAGCCAACCAGCCTCTCAGTCTGCTCCAACACAGTGTGCTCCAGCCCAGGTCAAAATACCAGTCTCCCAGTCTGCTCCAGCACAGGTCAGAATACCAGTCTCCCAGTCTGCTCCAGCACAGTGTGCTCCAGCCCAGGTCAGAATACCAGCCTCCCAGTCTGCTCCAGCCCAGCTCAGAATACCAGCCTCCCAGTCTCCTCCAGCCCAGGTCAGAATACCAGCCTCCCAGTCTGCTCCAGCCCAGGTCAGAATACCAGCCTCCCAGTCTGCACCAGCCCAGGTCAGAATACCAGCCTCCCAGTCTGCTCCAGCCCAGGTCAGAATACCAGTCTCCCAGTCTGCTCCAGCCCAGTCAGAATACCAGCCTCCCAGTCTGCTCCACCCAGATAGTCACCCACAACTGCAATTCTTATTGATTCAAATGGGAAGTTCTTAGAGAGGGAGAGGGAGTGAAAAGGTAGAGAGGCGGAGAGAGGGAGTGAAAGGTAGAGAGGCAGAGAGAGGGAGTGAAAAGGGAGAGAGGCGGAGAGAGGGAGTGAAAAGGGAGAGAGGCGGAGAGAGGGAGTGAAAAGGGAGAGAGGCGGAGAGAGGGAGTGAAAAGGGAGAGAGAGAGTGAAAGGGGAGAGAGAGGGAGTGAAAGGGAGAGAGAGGAGTGAAAAGGGAGAGAGGCGGAGAGGGAGGGAGTGAAAAGGGAGAGAGGCGAGAGAGGGAGTGAAAAGGGAGAGAGCGGAGAGAGGGAGTGAAAAGGGAGAGAGGCGGAGAGAGGGAGTGAAAAGGAGAGAGGCGGAGAGAGGGAGTGAAAAGGGAGGGAGGCGGAGAGAGGGAGTGAAAAGGGAGAGAGGCGGAGAGAGGGAGTGAAAAGGGAGAGGCGGAGAGAGGGAGTGAA